>NC_064811.1:44069471-44155686 GCF_023721935.1 Panthera uncia | reverse complement strand
GCTACTGACATAATTTGTATGTTATTACTGCTTTAAACAACCAAATCATGTGCTGGCAATCACTTTCCAAATCTCCCAAATATAGGTTGCATCTTCAGTAAAGAATTTAGCATGACAGCATTACAAAGCCTGGCCATATTATAGTTACATAGTAAAGGATAAATGAATATAATACCTAAACCTCTCATGCAAGGCAACTGACTCGAAATTATCCGTTAGAGGGGAAAAAAAAACCGAGGCCAAACTTTTCTTCCGACGTTATTTCAAATGTTGGTGCTTTTACACACACATTTTCTGATCTGATGACACTGGAGAGAGAGTCTATCGATGGGGGTGAGAGGCCTAACATCCGTATCAGTCCTTTTCCCTCTCCCCTGAGTCTGTACAGCGTCCACCTGGTCAGCACTAGCTTCTAAACTACGTGTCCCTTACAGGTTCCTCCCTCCGCTGCGGTCCAAGAAAACAAGCTCCCTCAGCAATACTGTCTTGATCACTCCGCTAAAAGGAAAGAGAAAAGGTGGCGATGTGGGCTATTTGCGAATTAAGAAGTAAAAACGTTAAGAGTCAAATAAGAAAACGGTTGGGAAGAAACGCATGGAGCTGCGGTCCCTTTAAATTCCACCCTCACTTCCCGCGATGGGTAAAGAGGGAAGTACACGTGGCTCTCAGCAACCCAGAACCAAGGGCTGGTCACTGAGGGGCTGCGACCCAAGCCCGCCCAGTGTTCCGGCTCTTGCAGAGGGCGGCGGGGTCTCCCCTCCCCGCGTCTAATTGGAGGGGGTCGCGCGCGCCGGAAGGAGGCCGCGTCCTCCCTCCGGCCTGAGCTCGCCCCGGCGCCCGCCCCGACACTTACTCTTGTTGACGGTCTTAAGAGCGCGCGTGAAGTCACCGTTCTGGCCGTAACGGTTCACTTCACTCCAGAGGGCAGGCACCGAAACCCCCCCGCCGCCGCCGCTCGCCATCTTGAACGAGACACGGAGCTGGGCGGGCCGACCTCTACCCCGGAAGAGGATCTCTGAGGTGGCCAAGCGGAGGAGGAAGCTGGTAGTTGCTTAGCGTTTCGGAGTCGGAAGCGCACTCATCCGTGAGTCAGCATCGGAGGCCGAGATCTTATAGGAATTTGCCTGGATACAGTCGATGCACCTTACCTGAAACCGGTCTGAAGAAACTAGGGTCGGACCACGGAAGTGGGTTCAGAACGGGTTCACCAAACAGTTTTGGTTCAAAGCAGTACGCGGTTCCGGGGCTACCGCTGCCGGCGAAGCAGCACCCTGGTCCCACGAGGCGGAGCTGAGTGACGGCCTACGGAAGATAAATAAAAGGTCTGTAGGGTGGTAATATACTAGCTAGAAACCATAGGAAGTCCTTTGAAGGAGAGGGGGAGAGAGACGGTTCTCTTTGCTGCTGGATAATATTTCATAAAGGAATTGTACTTGAAAAGGATCTTGAAAGATTAGGAAAACCTGGGGTTGGGTCTGGGTAGAGGTCTGGCAGAGAAGCGAATATAAGGAAAGGCACAAAAGAAAAAAACAAAACTTCCAAGTACGAAGCACGTTTGATGAAAACCTCTTGGCTGCCCTTTGGGCTCCAGTTCAGGAACAGTCGGCAATAAAGCCAAAGGATAATGTGTTTTGGGGTGAGAATGCCTAGATTGAGTTCCTGGCTCTGCGACTCACTATAAATGCCTGTGAACAAGTTATGTATGAGTCCCAGTTTTCCTGACTGTAAGATAAGGAAAACATTATTCTAGGGATAAAAGATACTTCATGCACCTCAAGTAATACATAGATATAGACAGGTTTAGAGTTTTTGTAAGAACTTAAATACCAGGATGTATTTGAATGTCAGAACAGAGTACCTATTGAATACTCTTGAGAATGACAAGACAGTGTATTGAACACCGCTGCAGACTCAAATGTTGTCAAAATCCTAACTCCTGCCACTTCACGTCTCTTCTCTTTCTCGTCATGCTGTTTTCATCTTTCAATATTTCTGTATCCTGGTTCCAGGTTAAAAAAAGTTACTTCTTTGGGGTGCCTGGGGGACCCAATTGGTAAAACGTGGGACTTTGGCTCAGGTTATGATCTCACAGTCCCTGAGTTCGAGCCCTGCATTGGGCTCTGTGGGCTTTGTGCTGACAGCCGTGAGCCTGGGATCTGCTTGGAATTCTGCACCTCCTCTTCGCTCTGCCCCTCCCCTGCTTACACTCTGTCTCTTTCAAAAAAAAATTAACATTAAAAAAAATAGGGGCACTTGGGTGGCTCAGTTGGCTAGGCATCCGACTTTGGCTCAGGGCATGATCTTGTGGTTCATGAGTTCAAGCCCCACTTTGGCTCTGTGCTGACAGCCTGGAGCCTGCACCAGATATTCTCTCTCTCTCCCTCCCTCCCTCCCTCTCTCTCTCTCTCTCTCTCTCTCTGCCCCTCCCCTGCTCGTGCTCTATCTCCCAAAAATAAATACTAAAAAAAAAATTAAGGGCATCCTGGGTGGCTCAGTCGGTTAAGCGTCTGACTTTGCTCAGGTCATGATCTTGCATTCGTGGATTCCACACATTGGACTCTGTGCTGACAACTCAGAGCCTGGAGTCTGCTTTGGATGCTGTGTCTCGCTCTCTCTCCCTGCCCCCTCCCCTGCTCATGCTCTGTCTTTCAGAAAATAAATGTTAAAAAAAATTTAAAAAAAAATTTTTTTTTTAGTTACTTCTTTGACCTTGCAGACTAGGCAACATTCCTCATTACTCTCTAATGTAGCTCTTTGCTTCTGAACACCCATCATCTAAGGCCTATCTCTTTATATAGACTGTCATTTCCATGAGGCCAGGGGCCCTATTTACCCTTATTCACTGAAGTATCCTTAGGTTCTAGCACACTGCCTGGCACATAGTTGGTACTCAACTTTTTTAACTGAATGAGTTTTTGCTTATGTTAACCCCTAATCTGAGTTCCTTCAGGGCAGAAAGTATGTCCAGCTCATGGTTGTGTCCATTGGTATTTGGCACATTTCATGTCTGGTCAATATAGCACAATGTAAAAGCAGCACTATTGGTCTAGTGAACTAGTTCAGGAGGATATAGTCTTTGTAAATTAGTAAAAATCATGGGAAGAGTTGTGGACTTTCAGTGACTGGAACTGTAACAGATTTTAAGCTAATTATGCCTAGATTTCATGGGGTTAGGCGAGTTTCAGATGACATCTGATATGCCCAAGATTTTGTGTGAACTTTTCTGAGAAAAGGTTTTGTAGCTCTCATCAGTCTCCAAAGGTGTTTTTTATACAACAGCCCCACCCACCAAAGGTTAAGAACCTTTGGTACCTTAGGGGTGATTCTCTAACTTCTTAGAACATTGACTTTGCAAAAGGGTTCACAATTTTGGTTTCTGCATCAGTCTGATCTCATATACTATGTAGCTTCCAGAAATTCCTCAGAATTCTATGAATTCCTAGGTTTCTGTTTCTTTTGTAATTTTAATGGGGTTTCATGGCAAACAGGATATAAATATATGGATTTTGTCTGCCATTTTTGAGGCAAGTCTTCCAAACCAGAGTGATATTTTAAAGCATTTATGTGATGCCATTCTCCTACCCTCAGGATGAAATCCAAAAGCCTATCATGTAAGGAAGGTCCTTTATAATACAGCTTGCTACCTCCCCAACCCACATAGGTCTTCTGTTACTCCCTAGTCCCGTTGCATGTTACACTCCTCTAACATTTGGTTACGTGTAGTTCCAGGTTGCCATACCTATGGGAATTTGCACATTTATCCATTTCAAATACTACTGAATGCTTCATATGTGCTGGTATTTGGCATTCTGCTACTAGTTGGCTAGGTATACAATTAACAACAAAAAGACAATCCAGTGTACTCATGGAATGTATTTTCTAATTGGGAGAGATATATACAATGTCCAGTGGTAATCAATTTAATGAAGAAAGTTAAGAGGGATTAAGAATAGTGTGGGGAGTTAAGAATCCTTCCTAAGAGTCCTTCCTTTTCACTCACAACATATACTTGTTCTTTAAATCCCCTCCTCCTTTGTGTGCTCAGAATCTCTGCTCCTTTCCTCCAGGTTAAGATGATGTAGTGCTTTGAAATTGTCCTTGGAAGACCCCAAGATTGAGGGCAGAAAATGGATCTTGTTCATTGTTGCATCTCCAGGATCTTGCACACAATCAGTACTCAAAACCTTATTTTCGCACTAATGGATTTAGCCATTTGTGATTCCTGAGCAACTTCCATATACAATATCTTGTCATTTTATCCACTCTGTGAAGTAGGCAGAAAAGATTTTAGCCCGACTTTACAAATGAGAAGTGAAGCTCAAAGTGATGTGCCCAAGAAAATCCTTTTATTTCCATTCTATTTTCACTGTACCACAATGCTAGATGAACAACTCCATGCCAAGTAATTTGAGGTTGTGGTGAGTTAAATGCAAAAAAAGTGCCATTAAAACATTTTCACCGGCTTCCCAAGAACTGCTGGGCTGAAGATGGACTGTGGATAAGCCACATTATTATGCTAATTCCCTGCCCTTTCCCTTATTTTTAGAAATGAAATCAGCTGAACAGAATATTAAATTCAAGGTAATTAAAAAATAAATTCAAGGTAATTTTCATGGTGAATTTGTTTCACTCATCTACAATATGCCAAAGGAATGTTACATATTCATGTGTCAGGATATACTTTACATATGTTGACTCCTTTAATTCTGTTAACATTATGAGGGAGGTAGTATTAGTCTCATTTTACATTTGAAGCAGTTGAGGCGTTAACATTTAACTTACTGAAGGTCACATCATCCCTCACCTGGATAATAAATAGTCCCTTAACTTGCTTATCCACACACTAGCCAGAGAACTTTAAAAACATGTTAAATGTCATGTTATGCCCCTGCTCAAACCTTCCAGTGTTTTTTCCTTTCACACTTCAATGTGGCCTGCAGGCCCCAAGTGATCTAGCCTTTGCTTACAATCATCTTCCATTCTTACCTTTGCTCACCAGAGCTCCAGCAACAGTGGCATGTGTTTGCAGGTGGTCAAAAAGGCCAAGCTGTTTTACTTCCTGTTTAGTAAGTGATTTTCCCCACCTTTTTGCATGACTTGCTCTTGTACATCATTGCTCTGCTCTACTCAGAAGAGCCTTCCTCTTATTCCCAGCACTGTCCTATCACCTTGATTAGTCTTCATATGCACTTATACTTTCCTAAGGCTACCTGATCTTTCATGGTTTGTAGTCCCCAATAAGATTTTTGTGACAGTGGGGGTCTTGTTTCTATTTACTGCTGCTTTCTTAGGGCTTAGAATTAAACCAGGCAAAACATGTATTTTATGAATAGATGAATTAATAAAGCTTCACACAAGAACTTATCTTTGTCTTTTATTTGGCTACAGTGTTTTCATTTCAGAAGGCATTAAAGCAACAGCAACTATAACATGATTTTATGATACAAAGTTTAAGTACTACATGACTTGGAGAAATTTTTCTTCTTTTTATGTTTACCTACAAGCCCACAGAAAGTACAAACACCTAAAGATGGCAAACCAGGTAAATTTGTGTAAGTTAATTTAGGTAACAGTTAAAAGTACTTTCAAGTAAGAACTTTAGTACTAATGTAACAACACTAATGAAGATATATATATATATATATATATATGAAGCTAGTAGTGAAGTGGATAATGACCATTAAAAATGGTCAGTCCTGGGCACCTGCGTGGCTCAGTTGGTTAAGCACCTGATGCTTGACTTCAGCTCAGGTCATGATCTTGCGGTTCCTGAGTTCAAGCTGCACACTGGGCTCTGTGCTGGAGCCTTGCGGAGCCTGCTTGGGATTCTGTCTCCCTCTATCTGTGTCCCTCCACTGCTTGCTATCTCTTTACCAAATAAAAATTAAAAGAAAAAAAGAAAAAAAAAAGGTCAGTTCTATCCACTAGTCTAAATATTTGAATTTTTTTTCATGTACTACACAAAAACAGGTGAAGTTTTTGCTAGGTAGGGATAGAAGAGTTGAAACTACAGCCAATGACTATTCAGAAGCAACAAAGCCAAAGTTTAAAGATGTTGAAATTGTATCTTTTTAATTGTCCTTGTGAACATAAAAGAATGAAGCAGAACATGGTTTTTATAATTCTCCCATCTCTAGCAGACAGGCATAGCACATGGCAATGTGAGGAAGGAAATAAAGTATAAGATTCTATCCTCTCCTCTATTGGAGCTTCCAACCCAACAAAGAACTACTTGTAGCCATTGTAGCTAGAAGGGATTTGGAAAGGTTTCACAGAGCGTGAAGATGAAGCTCTAGTAACTAACAAATTTTAATAACAGAATAGATTTTAATAGCTCATTCTAAGAACTTAAGGTTCTTAGAGATTAAAGATTAAGGTTTTTAATCTCATAGATTAAGTGACAGTTGAAAAATTATGGAAAGCGAGTTCCCTTGATGAGTTTCATTAGTAATTCTTAAACTACAGACCATGGATAGGCTTCAAGGGAACACCAAAAACCAATGAAATCTGTTGGTAAATTGTGTGTGCAATCTCTAATCTCTACGGGCAGAGTCAATGGCATTCATTTTCAAAGGAACCTAAACTGCAAAAGAGATTGTAAATTTATGTTGTAAGTCCTAGACAACTTCAAAACACTGAGAATGGAGACCTTCTAGATCAGCCTAATAATGCAGAATTTGACCTCCACTTGAAGCTTTTGTACAGATGATGGGTAAACAGGGTTAATTAAAAACTTGGTAATAAGTGAGATGCTAATATAAGAGAAAAACATCAAGTATGAAATAACACTTCTGATTTGGAGCAGTGAGTGTAGCCAGAGTTAACAGGCTGGGTAGAAGATGAACTAAGTTTAAAGCATTCAGACAGAAATACAAGACTACAAACACAGCGCCAGCAATCAGTAATACTGGTTTTAGCTTAAGGAGTTACTCCAATGATTACTTATAAATAATGGAGAGACTGTGTAGGAAACAATACGTAAGGGGAAAGAATAATGTAAGAAAAACTTCAGGACTGAGGTTGGAGTATCTTGGTGTCTAGTCAAGAAAGAAGTGGCTTAGGTCAATCATACCCTGCCCCACAGAAACCAGGTAAAAGAAATGATATGAGATGATAGCTTGTTAACAGCTGAGAGGGAGATGAAAAGGTATAGACAGTATAAGCCCATTGCAAGGGTCTTATCCAGATTTGATCTGTAGCAGAGATCAATATTTTTAAAGAAAGTTTATTTTGAGAGTGAGAAAGGAGGAGGGAGGGAGGGAGGGAAGGAAGATGGAGAATGAGTGGGGGAGGGGCAGAGTAAGAGAATCTTAAGCAGGCCCCCTCCCAGGGTTGAGCCTGATGCAGGGCTCAATCTCATGACTGAGTTCATGTCCCAACCTGAAATCAAGAGTCGGAGGCTAACGAACTAAGCCAGCCAGGCATCCCAGAGATTCTTAACATTTTTGAAGATGCAGGTCTTTTGGATAAAAACTATGGTTGCCCCATTTTTATAAATGTGAACATATATGTAAAATTTTACCTGGAAGTTTAAGGGGTTCATGGACATTCAGATTAAAGTTTAGTGATCTATAAAAAGTACTCAGGACTGCACAACCTAACAGTGACTTCCAAATATGGCTTACAGATTGATGATGAACTATAACACCTCTCAGTAACAACTGCTCTCTTAGAGGTGAATCTCACTGGGTACCCTGCTCAGACTTCCCTTGTAAGAAAGAAACTACTTAATGGTTATCAACTAGGAGATTCCAGTTTTCAAAAATGACATTAGGCTGAGGATTGTTAGTTTGGCTAAAACATGTATTATCAGAATTAAAAGAATTTTAGGATCACAGAGGCACCCATAATAGCTAAGTAAATCTTTCATTTGGAATGGCAAAGGTGATTCACACTATACTTTTTTTTTCCATGGGGAATTGCCCTAACACCCAGCAGAGAAGTTCTCAGAAAAGTCCCCTTTCCATGGCTTCCACAGTATCCCTTTATCTTACTTAGTCTTTCCTACCCCTAACACCCATCTCAGCTTTTCTTAAGAAAGCAAAAACAAAACAAAGCAGCATCTCTGTCTACAGCTAAATACACATCTATTCTGAGATACTGACTGCAAATAAAACATGCCCTTAGGATTTTGTAAAGATCATAATGTAAAAGAGGACTGACTATTTTTCTCTTATCACTCTAAGATACAGGCATTTTAACTTTCTAAAACTTATGGGTTGAGATTCAGAAGGTCAACTAGTAACTTTAGAGCTCGACAATAGGACATTATTAGCATTTAAGAAATATATCCGATTGTTATCTACCTAACAATGACCATACAATAGCTAAAGAGATTTTAAAAGTATTCTTACAGTAATTTCACTTCCTCTAAAGAAATGCTAATAATTATGTCCATATAGTCTACTAACTCATGAATCTAGAAAAGCATTTATTCACTAGTAAATTGTTTTCTCTGATTTAAAAAATTTTGATTTTTTTTTTCTGAAGCTAAACAAGAAATGTAGTTTTTCTCCTAAAAGCAAACAAACAAACAAAAAAAACCCCAAAACAATGATGTTCTTATAAATTGCCCTCTCGGATTTTCTTGTCAGCCTGTTTCAAGGAAATCCATGTGTTCAATGTATTTGCTCGCAGTTTGGCCCATACCAAATGGTTGTTTAATCCAAATATCTGAGCAGCAAACTGAGCTGATCCTTCTGGGGACAGTATGGTTGAACAACCAAGACCTAATGGTTCAAAACGGAAAAGACAGAAAATTGAGCTGTCAATAATGAAAACACCATTAGTAAACTATTTTTTTAGAGTAATCTCTACACCCAACACGGGACTCAAACTCACGACCCTGAGATCAAGAGTCACATGTTCTACCAACTGAACCAACCAGGCCCCCCTAGTAAACTATTTTACACTCAGAGAAGTCCTGTTAACCAAAGACCATAAAAAGCTACTGTATCATCCTTGTCTAAAGTAGGATCTGCAGGAGTTTCTATCTCTACTACTAGAGTGGTAAAGTAGATTATAAGAGGATAATAATTTTGTACCATGAAAAGCTATTTTATATACAGTGTCTATCACTCTTTCACTGAATCCAACTATAAAGAAATGCACCTTTTCGAAAGTTATTTTCACATACAATAAACTTTTAAATCCCTGGTGAAAGACAATAGAAATAAAACAAAGATCAAGTAGACAGAAGCACCTGTTCTTAGACAAACTTGAAGTGTGTTAATCTTTTTGATAATTTTCTAGGTGCTACTTTTGTCTTTGCAATTGAACTATTCTAAATCTTTAAGCAATAACAAGTCCAAACAAAGAATAATTTTACCAAATATCAGGTTATAAGTAAATTCAATATTAACAAGATCTAAAAGACAGTATAGTAAGAAAGTAACTTCCTTGTGGGGGGCAAATGTTTGCTCAGGCAGAGTTTCTTGGGGTGGTACTACTACCTCTGTGTCACTCAAGTTAAGTACTAACTAGCTTATAGATCCCAAAGCTCCATTCCCTAATATTCTTGGAATTCATCAGGCTCTTTGACTTCCACTACCCCCAGTAAGAATAAAGTAAAAATCACACAATTTATTAGTTTGTATTAATAAACCAATTTGTGTAGCTCCATCACTTACTTTGTGACAGCTGTCACGTTAATTTTAGTGTCCTTATCTATTAAGATGGGAATGATAACTAGTGGTTACCTTATGTGAGGATTCAACAAGTGAATACAGATAAAGTGCTTGAAGCAGTGCCTGGCATCTAGTACTCAATGAATGTCAACTGTTAGTAGTAGTAGTATTCTAGGCACAGGGTTCTACTCGAGTCTGAAATACCTGTGCCTATTGCTCAGGACTCCCTTTCTGATATCAGGAAAGCTTAACTACCAAAAATTAGGTTGTCTAGTGAGCATGCCATAAGAGAAAGAGAAATAGAGTTTTCAGGATTTTACAAAGGCCACTGTAAAACTTTTCCCCAAAAGATTATCCCCAATTCTACTGACCAAAATGCACAAATCTTCGGATTCCCTCTCTCTCCTTGGACAGTACTAGATAAAAACTGACAAAGTTTTGCTTGTCACATTTCCCCTTTACTAAACTCCCTTGATAATACCTATACTATTCCCTAGCGTAAATTTAGTTAGACTTTCATTTATAGCCATACTAAATTTTTCACTAGAGTAGCTGATACAATCAGATATCTAGCTAAAGATCTAAAGATGGGTTAATCACAAAGTATATCCGTGAAACTGTATAAAAACAGCAGTAAATAGCTGAATGTTACACTAAAAGGTTTTTTCAATACATGTTTACTGACTATAGACCAAACATGTCCAGCTGTAAAAATATTTTTATTAATGGCATCCTATTTTTTATATTGAATTAACTAAAAATGATCTGCCAAAGCTTTAAAAAAATTAAAAATAAAAACAGCAGTAAAGGAAATAAAATAGACATAAACATATAAGAACGGGGAGATACAGCAATAACATTTGGCCAGCTGAAAAGGAAACGGAGTGGTAACTAACTTAGTAAAATAGGAAAATTTTATCCTAAACTGGAAGCAGGGAAAAATGAAAAGCAATGTGACCAACATTAAAAAACCCATGCAAAGGCTGTAGAATTAGTGGCACCAGATACCCCTGAAGGGAGAAGGGGAGGAGAAAAAAAACCCCCCCCCCCCCCCCCCCGCCGGAAAAAAAGACTGGCTGAAAGTCGAGAAGCAGTTAGGCCATTAGTTCCCTTGCCCCATTCAATGTACGTGAGCAATTGCCCCTTCAGCACCATAGTGCAATCTTTACTTTTTTTTTTTTTTTTTTTAATTTTTTTTTAACGTTTATTTATTTTTGGGACAGAGAGAGACAGAGCACGAACAGGGGAGGGGCAGAGAGAGAGGGAGACACAGAATCCGAAACAGGCTCCAGGCTCTGAGCCATCAGCCCAGAGCCCGACGCGGGGCTCGAACTCACAGACTGCGAGATCGTGACCTGAGCTGAAGTTGGACACTTAACCGACTGAGCCACCCAGGCGCCCCCAATCTTTACTTTTTTTGAAGGTAAAACAGACTTTGGTCCAGACTTCTGTGGACTGGAGGGCACCAGGTACAATTGAGGCAAGAAATGCTACAGTGAAAACAGGGGATTTAGTTTATATACATGTTAAAATCATCAAATTCCAGAATGCTGGCAGCAAGGTTTATTCCTCCAGGTAGAGGAGACTGAGAATAGAAAGATTCTTTGGGTAATTCTGGTCACACATGAGAAAAGATGAAGTGACACTGATGTGAGGGGTTATTCAAAGACAACCCTTCCAGATCACCCCACAGTGGAACCCACTTTTGACAAGTGCCATCCACTTGCACAGACCTTCCCACTGGTCTTTTCTAACGCTGCACTCTACAGCCAAGGATTACCAGACACCAGATAGGTGAGAAAAGGAACTAATGTGAAAGAAACTATAATAATTTCAGAGAGATAAAAAAATGTTATTGCAAAGATTAAAAAAAAAAGGATGGGGGAGGGGGAAGACCAGAGAACAAAAAACAGCTCTAAGAAATTAAAAATTCCGTATCTAGAAAGAAAAACTCAATAGAAGGGCTGGAATATAAAGTTAAGGGAATATTCCAGAAAGTACAGCAATAAGAGACAGAAAAACTAGAAATCAGAATGGTTCAAATTTGAGTAATAAATCCAAAAATGAGAAAATAGGGAAAATGGAGGGGGAAGGAAATTATTAGTTAATTGAAGAAAATTTCCCAGACTAAAGAATCAGCATTCCAGATTTTCTTTCTTAATGTTTATTTTTGAGAGAGAGAGACAGAGACATAGTGTGAGCTGGGGAAGGGGCAGAGAGAGGGAGACACAGAATCTGAAGCAGGCTCCAGGCTCTGAGCCATCAGCATAGAGCCTGACGCCAGGCTCGAACTCACAAGCTGTGAGATCGTGAGCGAGCCAAAGTCGGACGCTTAACTGCCTGAGCCACCCAGGTGCCCCTCAGCATTTCAGATTAAAAGAGCCCACTGAAAGCCCAAGATGAAAATACTCAAGACACACCTTTGCAAAACTTAAGAAACCAAATTCATAAACAACTTAGAATCGGAATGGTGGAAAGGTGCCAGAGTTCTCAATAACTCTATATAAGACAATGGAGTAATGTTTTCAAAATTCTGAAGGAAAATAATTTTCAACCCCAGATTCCATTACTAAATTGTGGAGTATGAGGCTATGCTAAAACATATGTTATAGATATGAGGTGTCAAAAAAGTTTACCAACTGTACTCCTTCCTCAGGGAGTTAACTAAGAATGCTCTCTGACAAATTAGGAGTAAACAGAGAAAGGGGAAGACACATGACCTAGGAAACAGAAGATCTAAGACTAGAGAAAGGCAAAATGCATGTCCAGGTAAAGAGAGATCCTAAGACCATAGCAGGTGGCACAAAAACAGACACACAGACCAATGGTATAGAATAGAAACCCCAGAACTAGACCCACAAACGTATGGCCAACTAATCTTTGACAAAGCAGGAAAGAATATCCAATGGAAAAAAGACAGTCTCTTTAACAAATGGTGCTGGGAGAACTGGACAGCAACATGCAGAAGGTTGAAACTAGACCACTTTCTCACACCATTCACAAAAATAAACTCAAAATGGATAAAGGACCTGAATGTGAGACAGGAGACCATCAAAACCCTAGAGGAGAAAGCAGGAAAAGACCTCTCTGACCTCAGCCGTAGCAATTTCTTACTTGACACATCCCCAAAGGCAAGGGAATTAAAAGCAAAAATGAACTACTGGGACCTTATGAAGAGAAAAAGCTTCTGCACAGCAAAGGAAACAACCAACAAAACTAAAAGGCAACCAACAGAATGGGAAAAAATATTTGCAAATGACATATCGGACAAAGGGCTAATATCCAAAATCTATAAAGAGCTAACCAAACTCCACACCCGAAAAACAAATAATCCAATGAAGAAATGGGCAGAAAACATGAATAGACACTTCTCTAAAGAAGACATCCAGATGGCCAACAGGCACGTGAAAAGATGCTCAACGTCGCTCCTCATCAGGGAAATACAAATCAATACCACACTCAGATATCACCTCACGCCAGTCAGAGTGGCCAAAATGAACAAATCAGGAGACTATAGATGCTGGCGAGGATGTGGAGAAACGGGAACCCTCTTGCACTGTTGGTGGGAATGCAAACTGGTGCAGCCACTCTGGAAAACAGTGTGGAGGTTCCTCAGAAAATTAAAAATAGACCTACCCTATGACCCAGCAATAGCACTGCTAGGAATTTACCCAAGGGATACAGGAGTACTGATGCATAGGGGCACTTGTACCCCAATGTTTATAGCAGCACTCTCAACAATAGCCAAATTATGGAAAGAGCCTAAATGTCCATCAACTGATGAATGGATAAAGAAATTGTGAAATAAAAAACATTGAAAAAAAAAAAATTTAGGGGCGCCTGGGTGGCGCAGTCGGTTAAGCGTCCGACTTCAGCCAGGTCACGATCTCGCGGTCCGTGAGTTCGAGCCCCGCGTCGGGCTCTGGGCTGATGGCTCGGAGCCTGGAGCCTGTTTCGGATTCTGTGTCTCCCTCTCTCTCTGCCCCTCCCCCGTTCATGCTCTGTCTCTCTCTGTCCCAAAAATAAATAAAAAACATTGAAAAAAAAAAGAAATTGTGGTTTATATACACAATGGAGTACTACGTGGCAATGAGAAAGAATGAAATATGGCCCTTTGTAGCAACGTGGATGGAACTGGAGAGTGTTATGCTAAGTGAAATAAGCCATACAGAGAAAGACAGATACCACATGGTTTCACTCTTATGTGGATCCTGAGAAACTTCACAGAAACCCATGGGGGAGGGGAAGGAAAAAAAAAAAAAGAGGTTAGAGTGGGAGAGCCAAAGCATAAGAGACTCTTAAAAACTGAGAACAAACTGAGGGTTGATGGGGGGTGGGAGGGAGGGGAGGGTGGGTGATGAGTATTGAGGAGGGCACATTTTGGGATGGGCACTAGGTGTTGTATGGAAACCAATTCGACAATAAACTTCATATATTGGAAAAAAAAAAAAAGACAATAGCAGGACAAGTAGGCCTAGAGAGAAGCCAGTCCATACTGGAACAGGTTGGAGGGCTCAAGCACTTAACATATTTAACATACCAAGAGCAGATTTACACAACTCTGAAAAAGTTTGGGGCTTAAGTAACAAGCAAATCAACTCTTACTGAAACAATACTGACTCCTAGGACTTGCAGATCAGATCATTATCTTGGACTACGATAAAACTACCACAATATATTACTCATGAGATTCTGCTCAGACAATTGATAAACTTCCTTATATGTTATTTATTCTGGCCCCTAATTTATAGAAATAAAATTTCATTTCCTCTACAGAAGTAACAATCACATTTACCTTAAAAAACTCCATACCACGAATGATGTATTCTTGGGGGGAAAAAAAACAAATCTGAACATAATCTAACTATAGATCTCACCACCAGTTTATAGAAAATACAGGGGATGGAAAAGCATGTTAAACATCCAGAAATGTAATTAGCCAAATCCAAAATGTTAAATATTCTATAGAATAAATGAAAGGAAAAAAAGAAGGAGAATTAAAAGACTTTAAGAGAGAGATCAACTAAATGCACTGTAAGGACCGTGTTAGATCCAGATTTGAACAAATCAACTGTAAAAACAAATGAGATGATCAGAAAAGCTTGAACACTAACTGAAAATTAGAGGATTTTAAGAAATTATCACTAATTTTTCTTATTATGAATATGGTATCATGATTATGATTTAAAAACTAAAGTTCTTATTGCTTAGAGAAGCATACTTAAGTATAAAATGCTGTTATCTAAGATCTGCTTGAAAATAATCCAGCAGGGAAGGGCTACATGTGTAACAAGATGTTAAATGATGAAGCTGAGTAATAGGTATATGAGATTTCATTATGTTATTCTACTATTTTGTGTGTTCCAAATTTTTTAACAGTTTTAAAGATTCAATGCATCTTACCACTGGGTAGTCGAAGAGAAGACCACACATCCTGAGCTCCCCAGTCTGGAGTGAGTGGAGGACAGTTGATCACTGGGTATGCAGTGTTACCAGACATCACTGGTCCTAAACCATTGCTTCTGCCTGCCACTGCCACAAATACAGTAGGAATGCCATCCCCTAGGGAAATTACACACATGTAATTGAAAGGAGGTTTTAAGATAGGTGAAAACAAAATGTCTATGTGCCTTAACTCCTTCAGTTCCTTTATTAGCAGTCTCCACAAAAAGCAAAATAAGACACTATTATTACATATACATTCAAAATATATATTTCACTCTGCTACCTATTCTATCTCAAGTAACAAAACAGGGAGAGCGGTTTGGCCATCTTTGAGATATATAGTATAAAGGGAGTACTAGAGTGTGTGAGGGAATAGCTCAAAGGCCCCTTCTACTATGGCTGCTTAGGCTCACTGGAACAAAGAGTGACATTACGCCAACTAGGGTCTATCCTGGTATCCTTCAACCAACACGGTATAGGAAGACCTCATTAACAGAGACTAGAGGTTCAGGGGCACATGAGTAAAGGCAGACAGATTCAGTAATATAGTACCCAAATATTTAAGTCTCTTCAATATACTTTCTAACATATCCCTTCAACATTTCATTCTCTGATAAATTTATAAGTTATTCCTTTGTTTCTTAACACAGATTCCTAACCTGAAATCTAAAAATTTTATGTATTTACATTTTTCTGGATAAAGAGTTCAGGCTTTCATTAGCTTAACAAACAGGTCTAGAAACTATCCCAGTCCCCCGGCCCCCAAAACTTAATAACTATGCTCCTATAACAACTACCTTGAGAAAGAATACTCAAATCAACATTTTTCCCAGTTTAGAAACATTTGGTCAGGTGTATGAGACTCCATTATTTTAGATCAATACTATCACATCAAGCCATTTCTTTTACATACTAAATTCTAAAATTATTCCTTGGGGCACCTGGGTGGCTCAGTCGGTTAAGTATCCGACTCCTGGTTTTAGCTCACGATTCGTGAGATTGAGCCTTGTGTCGGGCTCCACGCTGACTGTGCAGAATCTGCTTGGGATTCTCTCTCTCCCCCTCTCTTTGCCCCTCCCCTGCCCACTCTGTCTCTCTCAAAAATAAATAAATAAACTTAAAAAAATAAAAAAAAATAACAAAAATTAAAAAATTAAAATTCTTCCTTAATTTTATGTTTAACTGCCTCCTAGGAAAGGCTGTCCATTAAAAATACTTGAGAGGCTCTGCTACTTCAACTTCAGTCCTCCCAAAATTGATATGGGGCCTATTTTCTGTTGGAGCATATCAGAAACAATACTTGAGGGGCTTCTTATTAGTTAAAGACCTAACTTTTATTTTCCTTCCATATTGCATTTTCTTTTTTCGAGGAGGGGGCTCTACTCCTTCATTTACTTATTTTTAACATTTAAAAAATAACTGAACGTTGTTGGCACACAGTGTTGCATTAGTTTTAGGTGTGCCCATGTTGCATTTTCAAATCTTTCTCCTTGAGCCATTCTTTTCTAAGTGTCTTCTTTGGAAGTGCATATCATGAAAGCCTAGACTACCATATTTTTCTTCTTGGATACATGGCATAGCTCTTCTTCAGCATTATTAGTCTAAGCATAAAATTTTTAGCAAAATCAGGAGAACTTCCTGAAATGCTCTAGTTGTATGACATTTACCTTCATACTCTGCTTTAATTCTCAGAGTTTCATCTGGTCCTTTATGGGCAGATGTTACCCGAAGTTCACATGGAATGCCAAATTTTCCACAAGCTGCCTTGATTTTTTCACAGTGACTCAGATCCGAAGTTGAGCCCATTAATACTACAACTCTGCACTGACTTTCTGATTTCAGAAGCAACTAGAAAAGAAAAACACGGACATGCAAAATAAAGATGGCAAAAATGGATAAATATAGAGATGAATACCATGAGAATAGTCAGTTTACAGAGCTATAGTAAAATTACAACTGGACGGAATATTTTCTTTCCTAATAGACCGAATTCAAGACAGAGACAAACAGGACAAAATGATAGAGGATTTCTTTTCCAAAATAACCTCTATATATAAAGAAAAGTGGTCTTCATACTTAAGACCTAAAGAATAACATTTAAAAAAAATTTTTTTAATGTTTATTTTTGACAGAGAGATGGATAGAGTGGGAGTAGGGGAGGGTCAGAGAGAGAGGGAGACACAAAATATGAAGCAGGTTCCAGGCTCTGGGCTGTCAGCACAGAGCCCAACGTGGGGCTCAAACTCACAAACTGCGAGATCATTCCTGAGCTGAAGTGGGCTGCTCAACCAACTGAGCCACCCAGGCGCCCCTAAAGAGTAACATTTTTAATGAGATAAATTACATCTACTATTATAATACAAAGCAAGGATAAATACTGAACCCTTCTAATTAATACTCAGGAAGCTGTAATATAAAATATTTCATCCTGGGGTGCCTGGGTAGCTCAGTCAGTTAAGCATCCAACTTCAGCTCATGTCATGATCTCTTGGTTCATGGGTTTGAGCCCTGTGTCAGGCTCTGTGCTGACAGCTCAGTGCCTGCTGTGGATTCTCCATCTGTCTCTCCCTCTCTCTGCCCCTTGCTCACTTGCTCTAAGATAAATAAACATTAAAAATATAATAAAATACTTCATCCTAAGATTTTTCATATATTCAGTTTAATGGAGATTTTAAGGCATAATCAGCCAATCTAGTTTCTAGACCTGTTTGTTAAGCTAATAATTTATAATCTATAAAAAAGATATAAATCTTTTTTCAGTTGGTTGCTTAGAACTCAAAATGCATGTTTCCATGGACATGATGTACTTAAAAGTAGCTATGGCTGTTGGATAACCACAAATCACAATTTCCATGTAATTATAATAATAACACCATAAATCTTAAAGTGACATTTTAATGTCAGATTGAGTTCTAATTCTGAAGTCTGCTTATGGAACCCATGCTAACGGGTTCCACTGAGGAGCAGTGGAGAGGGGTGGGTGGGAAATATAAGAGGCAGGGAGGAGACAAGGATTCTAGTATTCCCCAACAGAATTTGGGAGTGTACTGGCCAGTTTTACAGCAAGGGGTTTTAGTACGTCAATGAGAAGAGTCTGGTGTACATTTCTTAAAGGTGCTCCTTGTTTTAAAACCACTGGAGAAAAGAAAGTAACTACAGCTTCTCACTTTTATTTTCCTTTTTGAAGCAAGATTTTCTTAAAGAAAAACACAGTACAGTATAACTTTACTATAAAAGTTTTACCTCTACTCTTTCTGCAACCCACTCAAAATTTTTCTTTACCATCTGGAGTCCTTCAGGAGTTACTTCTTTGAGGTCACGATATGACTAGAAAATAGGGTAGACAGTTTAGAATACAAATATTCTATTAGTAATATTTTTACTAACTAAAATTATTTGATTTTTGAGTTTTGGGTAGATTACGAAGAGCCTGAACAACAAGGAATGTATCTGAAAATGTATGGGTCTATAAATTCATTTCTTGAATTAAACTAGAGAAAGTTTAGATAGTGAAGTATACTTGTATTTTCATTTTATTTCATTAAGTGCTTTGTACACTAGCAACTTTAGTTAACTGCCCTGATAATTCTTATGTATGAAGTATAGACAGCATCTGCCCTAATTTTGTTTTTTGTAAGACAGAGCAGAAATGTAACCTGGTAAGATCCAGAACGCTTGGGACAGAGTTCCAGATCTGCCACTTATAATTATGACAACATCTATCATCATCTCAGTACCTTAGTTTTCAATTAGCCAAACAAGAATATACTTGCCCTGTGTGACAGTCATAATAAATGAGAAATCTGCTTTGTAAATGTAAACTGTTTCTATTATAATTTTTTTTTCAGGGTACAAGAAATTTAAGACTTATTTATCCTTAAACGTAAATAGCAGTTAACTCAGGCTCTTAACACAGGGAGTAATAATTGCCTTTTCTTTCCTTCCATTTTCCTGTTCACCTCTATCTCAGCCTGATCTTGCAAAGGATAAAAAACCCCTGAAGCATTACCTGTTTGTCTTTCTGTTGGCTTCGATCTCCTGATGGCCAGAGTCTCCAGGAATCATTATCAATAACATCAGCAAGAACAATTTCTTTGGTGGTTACATCAACACCAAATTCAATCTAGAAAGAGCATATCACCAAAGAAAAGTTTTCAAACCTCTACAGCTAAAGGCATTTCTCAGTTACAATCTTTACTCTCAAACCTCCATTTTATTTGTACCTTCATGTCAACCAGTGTACAATTCTGGGGCAACCAAGATTTCTCCAGTATTTCAAAAATAGCCTGTGTAGCATGACTCATGATATCCACTTCAGTTTGGCCTATAACAAGTCCAGCAAAGCAAAATCTTGCAGCAATTAGCTGTTCTTCAGACCACTGTGGATCATTATTGGCATCATCCTGAAAACAGAGTAAAGGAATACAATTAAATATGAAAATTTTAACCTTTTGAGATAAACTGAAGTCTTTTTTTCCTTGACCAAGAATTCCTCAGAATTATTTTTCTCTAAATACTTAACTTTTGGTTAAAATAACCCTTTAATTCACAATAATTATCTTTTTTTTTTTTTTAAAGTTTATTTTGAGACCGAGCACAAGTTGGGGAGAGGTAGAGAGAAAGAATTCTATGCAGGCTCTATGCCATCGGTACACAGCCCCACACAGGCCTGATCTCTCGTGGCCTGATCACGACCTGAGCTGAAACCAAGAGTCCGATGCTTAACCGACTGAGCCACCCAGGCACTGCAACAATTATTTTTGATTTCTCTATTTTTATTTTTTGTAAAAAAAAAAAAGTCTCAAAGTTATTTTTTTTTTAATGTTTATTGGGGTGCCTGGGTAGTTCAGTCTGGTAAGCGTCTGACTTTGGCTCAAGTCATAATCTCACAGTTCATGAGCTCAAGCCACGCATAGGGCTCTGTGCTGACAGCTCAGCACCTGGAGCCTGCTTCAGATTCTGGGTCTCCTTCTGTCTCTGCCCCTCCACTGCTTGTACTCACTGACTCACCCACTCTTTCTCTCTCTCAAAAAGTGAATAAACATTATGTTATTTATTCATTATTCAATTTTTGAGACAGAGTGAGAGAGCGAGTGTGAGCAAGGAGAGGGGCAGAGAGGGAGGGAGATAGAGGATCTGAGCGGGCTCTATACTAACAGAAGAGAGCCTGATGCAGAGCCTGAACTCACGAACCATGAGATCATGACCCAAGTGGAAGTTGGACGCTTAACCGAATGAGCCACCGTGGGGCCCCAATTTGTCTATTTTTAATAGCTTCTTTGAAATTCAAGATATTCAGTGAGTAACTTACTCTAGGTCATAAAATATTTGAAAAAAATATTGCTCTTTTAATTTAAACAAAAGATTGTGGCTTTTATTTCCTTTATCTGAGTCAACAGAGACAGTAAGGTCAAAAAATATTTTAGTCCACCAAATCTTTCTAGAATGCAGTTTTCATAATCTCCTGACCTCTCTTTTTAAAGATTTTATTTTAAGTAATCTCTACACCCAACATAGGGCTTGAACTCACGATCCTGAGACCAAGAGCTGCCTGCTCTATCAGATGAATCAGGCAGGTACTGCTCCTAACCTCATTTTTGATAAGAATTTATAGAAGACTACAAGTCTTTAGGGTTATTATTTGATAATTCAAGAGACTTAATATAAAGACATTAGTTAAAAAAAAAAGATTTTCATTTTATTCTAAGTAGTGTCCCAATTTCACATGAAATTTTTCTTTAAAAATTTTTTTTAAATTTTATTTATTTATTTTGGGGAGAGAGAGACAGAGCCCAAGCAAGGGAGGGGCAGAGAAGGAGACACAGAATCTGAAGCAGGCTCCAGGCTCTGAGCTGTCAGCACAGAGCCTCATGCTGGGCTCGAACCCACAAACCGTGAGATCATGACCTGAGCTGAAGTCAGATGCTTAACTGACTGAGCCACCCAGGGGCCCCTGACATGAAATTTTTCTTTTATGAATTTTTGATTTGTATTATAACCATAATATAAACATTTTAAGGTACGCAGTTCACTGATTATACTTGATCTGGGCCAAAAGGCTGAGAGGCGATTTTCGTTGACTGTTTAAAAATGTTACACTGACATTACTTCTGACGTTGGAACTATGCTTAACAGCATAAACAAAGATGGAAAGAGAAAAGCAGTCAATAAAGAAAACAAATACAAATTTATAACCACTGATTGCTACATTTTTATTATGTTTTCGCTTGTAAGAGACATTGGTAATAGCTCTTTCTGTATTTTAATATAAAAAGATCCCTTGTATTAGCCTTTACTTCAAACTCTTCAAAAAATTTTAAGTTTCTGAATTGTTAACTTTTCTTCCTAGTAACTGCTAGTTTTAATTTATTCATTTTGGTAGTGATCTTGAACCAAAGTTAAGATTAAGTACAGTTTCAGAAATGTTTTCTTTTAAAAATCTGAATTATCATTGATAACAAAAATGTACATTATTGACATATATTTCTGTAATGACAGCTGCAATATCAAAAGTTTTAATAATGTTTAAACCTTTTGATTTTGAAATTTTAAGTTTGTTGCTATGTTATAGTAAAGCACAGAAATATAAAATAATTACCTTGAAAAACATCTCCACTTTAGGTGGGTAAAACTTATATCCTTCCTTGACACCAGGATTTCTTTTGAGAAAAGAACCTGTTGCTATTCTTCTGCAAACCCATTCAATTGGAATCATTTCACACTTAGGTGCAATGAAAGCTGTCTCCCCACATTTTCTGGTGAAAGCAGTTTTGATACCTATATATTGATAAGAAGTTTTTTTAAAAAGCATTAAAACTGTGTTTAAAAAGGTACATCTGAGGCATAATAAAACTGTTAACACACAACAAAATGAAACAAAAACTATCTAGCCAAATGCGTTATCCTTAAATGTAATTTAAAAAAAATTTTTTAATGTTTATTTATTTTTGAGAGAGAGAGCGAGAGAGAGAGACAGAGTGCAAAAAGGGAAGGGCACAGAGAGGGAGACACAGAATCCGAGGCAGGCTCCAAGCTCTAAGCCATCACCACAGAGCCTGGCACAGGGCCTGAACCCATGAACCATGAGATCATGACCCAAGCAGAAGTTGGACGTGCAACTGAGCCACCTAGGCACCCCCCTTTATATGTCTTTTTTTTTTTTAAGTGGAAGTAGGAAAACAAAATTATTAACATGGCTTTCTTAATGCTTATCAAAATATTTAGCAATATTTCATTTTAATGTTGCATGGCAAAGCATATAGTGGATCAGAAGATCTGGGTCTCAGAGTCTTTACCATTCACTCATTCAGACATTCAAGAAATACTGAGTAACTCCTCTGCTACTGCTTACCTAACTTTGCACTAGGCATATAACTTATCTAAGTAGTACTAATTGTCTTTAAATCAGATTTGGTTATAAGATTCTCATATTTGATAGACCAGTATTATATGGGCCTTATAAAATATCAAACTACAGGGCGCCTGGGTGGCTCAGTCTGTTAAACATCCGACTTCGTCTCAGGTCTGATTTCCTGGTTCGCAAGTTTGAGCCCCACCTCGGGCCCTGTGCCGACAGCTCAGAGCCTGGAGCCTGCTTCAGATTCTGTGTCTCCCTCTCTCTCTGCCCCTCCCCTGCTCCACTCTCTTTCTCTCTCTCAAAAATAATAAAAATTAAAAAAGAATTTAAAAAAAAAATCAATCTACTTATCACAAGCAGATATAGCCCTACATTCTGGATAGCCCTTTTCTCTTAAAATTTGAAGGAAATAATCCCTGAAAAAAATCTCCAATAGGTAGCAGCAGGAACTGCAGCCAATGTGGCCAGGAGGAAAGAAAACATTTGTTCTTCCTTTCCCTTCTCTTTTACTCAAATGTTAGTGGAAAACTAAGATAAAGAGCTAACTTGTGATGGGAGCTATTTTATTTGGGGGTCTTGGAAAATAACCTAATACTAGTTACAATTTTTATGAATCATATGATCGATC
Source organism: Panthera uncia (assembly GCF_023721935.1). Taxonomy (NCBI): domain Eukaryota; kingdom Metazoa; phylum Chordata; class Mammalia; order Carnivora; family Felidae; genus Panthera; species Panthera uncia. The sequence goes on along the minus strand of NC_064811.1, from coordinate 44,132,630 downwards.
AACTCCACTTTTAGGTATTCCAGGTACTAACACTGGCAGCCTGAAGATGAGCATTATTATGTTAACCTATACAGGTTTCCAGGAAATGTTTTACTCATGTTAATGCTACAGTATTACTTTGTGCTACCACGTAATAACACTTCTAGAAAAGGCAGTATTGAAAAGAATTGAAAGCAGGGACTCAAATTGATACTTGTACACCAAAGTTCACAATAGCCAATCATCAACAAATTAATAAATAACCAAAATGTACAATATACATATAATGAATTATCGTTCAGTCATTTTAAAAAGAAATAAAACTCTGATACATGCTACAACATGAATAAACCTTGAAAACATTATGCTAAGTGAAATAAAAGTATTGTGGGGCGCCTGGGTGGCGCAGTCGGTTAAGCGTCCGACTTCAGCCAGGTCACGATCTCGCGGTCCGTGAGTTCGAGCCCCGCATCAGGCTCTGGGCTGATGGCTCGGAGCCTGGAGCCTGTTTCCGATTCTTTGTCTCCCTCTCTCTCTGCCCCTCCCCTGTTCATGCTCTGTCTCTCTCTGTCCCAAAAATAAAAAGAAAAAAAAAAAAAAGTTGAAAAAAAAAAGAAAAAAAAAAAAAGAAATAAAAGTATTGTATAATTCCGCCTACATGAGGTACCTAAAAAACGCAAATTCATAATCAGAAAGTAGAATAGAGATTACCAGGAGCTGGGAAGGGAGAATGGAGAGTTTTGTTTAATGGGTCATAGTTTCCATCTAAGATGGTAAAAAAGTTCTGAAAACGGGAAACTGTAAACGTACTTAATGTTACAGAATTTACATTTTTAAATAGTTAAAATGAGGGGTGTCTGGCTGGCTTAGTCAGTAGAGCATGTAACTCTTGATCTCAGGGTTGTCAGTTCAAGCCCCATGTTGGCTGTAGAGATTACTTAAAAATAAAATCTTAAGAATGGTTAAAATGATAAATTTTATTGTGTGTCTTTTACCACAATTTTTTAAAAATATTTTTTAAATATTTATTTTTGAGAGACAGAAAGAGACAGAGTGCAAGCAGGGGAGGGGCAGAGAGAGAGGTAGACACAGTATCTGAAGCAGGCTCCAAGCTGTCAGCAGGAAGCCGATCCGGGGCTTGAACTCACAAACCACAAGATCATGACCTGAGCCAAAGTCTGAGGCTTAACCAACTGAGCCACCCAGCCGCCCCTTAATTTTTTAATTAAGCTCTATGCCCAACATGAGGCTTACACTCATGACCCTCAGATCAAGAGTACATGTTCTACTAACTGAGCCAGCCACTCCACCACAATTTAATTTTAAAAAGTAGCAAGACCTGCTTTAGGTCAGGCATCATAAATCCATTTTCATTTGTTTAATCCTCATAATACCTGAGAAGGTAGATAATAGAGGCAAACATTCAACAAAATAGATAAGGATAGAAGCATAGTAATCATGTTAGCTAGTACTAGATAAAGTAGGGTTTCCAATCAACACTTTCAACTCTGTGTGGCTACCCAATTAACCACTATGCTATACTGCCTCTCCTAGAAGTGTTATTACATCACAGCACAAGGGAATACTATAGCATTAACATGAATTGAAACAGCTGCTGGAAACCTGCATGGGTTTAACATAATAATGTTCATCTTCAGACTGTAATGTTAGTACCTCCAATCCCAATCTAATCCTCTAAAATCAATTTTTTCTCATCAGAAAAAAATAAAAAAAATTTGATCACATATATATCTATATACATAACATATGTATATCCATACATGAAAGGAATCAACATTTATGGAAGTCTTGCACTGTGCCAAGTGTTCTATGTGTTATCTCATTTAACCATACATAAAATTTTTCAGGTAGGTGCTATTATGTTTATAAAAATTTTCAGGTAGGTATCATTGCATTTTACAGTGAAAGAAACAGAAGCTCAAAGAAGTTAAGTAATTTGACAAGCTAGGTCATGGTGCTAATCAGTAATGGTGCCTGGAACAGTTTCAAAACCTGTACTGTTTTCTCTGTATTCCCTCTGTGCTTGACCAGTACAATTTGATTGTAACAGAATTGTAGTATGCTACATGAATAGGAACTCTGGGAAAGAATAACAGTGTAATGGTCATTTTAACCTTTAAAGAATGATTGGGCTCATGCTCATGGATAGGCAGATGATTTAAGTCAATCCTTAACTTGAGGCAGTAACTACATGCCTAGCTTCAAGAATTTTTCCTTTTTAGATCTGTTAATCATTAGTCATATTTGCGTCTACCAAGCTTGAAAGACCAGTGTCCACATCTATCCTTTAAACATAAATCGTTACTTTCTTCAGAGGAAAACCCTTCCTCACATTTAAGAGAACTGAAAGAACAGAATCAATTTACGGCAAGACTCTTACACAGAAAAAAAATTTTTTCAAAAAAAAAAAAAATTCAGTTTAGATGATGATTGCTCTAATACACATCATCTTAGCAAATTTCATGACTGCATGCAATGAGAAAAAGAACTCCTACCATGTAGCAAATGTCACTTCATACTCTGAATTACTATGTCTGACAACTAATCAGTCCACATTATCTCTGGGGCCAACCATGTATTAAGGCTGTCCAGCTTCTTGTCTGTGGTTTAGCAACTGCAGGACTCATACCCATGACTACTAACACACCTAAACATAATTATGGTAGGTTTCTGTGGGAGAACCGAGACTTAAAAGATTAAGTTTTGATTTTTAAGTATTGAGACCAAACCCACACATTTTATAACTCAGGTGTAGTATGTAGAATATTATTTCCATGGAGAAATATTACTTGTATCTATTTGTACAGTATTTTATAGCTCGCTTATGATTGACAATGAGAAAACTAGAATCTTGATTTACTAATTGTCATTTGGTACCCTTCCCACTCTAATTTCTAGAAAAACCTTAATTAGAACATAACCTTGCTTATAAAGAAAGTAATTAAAACAATTTTTAATGTGTTTATTTATTATTTTTAAATTTTTTTAATGTCTGTTTATTTTTGAGAGCGCGCACATGCGCAAGCAGGGGAGGGACAGAGAGCAAGGGAGACACGGAATCCAAAGCAGGTTCCTGGCTCTGAGCTGTCAGCACAGAGCCCATTGTGAGGCTTGAACTCACGAACCGTGAGTTCATGACCTGAGCCCAAGTCAGATGCTTACCTGACTGAGCCACCCAGGCACTCCTAATGTATGTATTTTTGAGAGAGACAAAGCATGAGCAGGGGAGGGGCAGAGAGAGAGGGAGACACAGAATCTGAAGCAGGCTCCAGGCTCTGAGCAATCAGCACAGAACCTGATGTGGGACTCAAACTCACAGACCACGAGATCATAACCTGAGCTGAAGTCGGATGCTTGCTTAACCGACTGAGCCACCCAAGTGCCCCTGAAAGCAATTTTAAATAGACCACTAGGGGTCAACTAAACATACCATTTATTTAACTGTCAGTGAGTAAAAATTAGATAAAACAACAGAATTCCTAATCTATCCTCTAAAACAAATCTAAGAATTTTTTAAAACTAAAGTTTTCCTTAATTTCACAGTATATAAAACCTGAAAAATATCTTTCAACATTTCCTGTGAACCAAGTAAGTTTTAGTTAAGTATGCCAAACACAGTGATTTAAATGTAATTGTTGGAGTACTTCATTTAGGGTAACAAACTTTCCCTTTAAAAATGCAAGGCTTTCAAAGTCAAAATTGGGAAAATCCTGGACAAAGAGAGACAACGTGGTCACCTTAACTTATTTTTTGTTAAGCCCCAGAAAGCACACTGAATACTCCCTTCCTGAATAAGCAAATAAAAACTTGGGCCTGTACTTACCTTGTTATTTGAGAGCATTTATATATATGTAAATATATATACATGCAATTCTGTAGCTATGTATAATTACTATGGATACGTAGGTGCTATATTTTTTTTTAATGTTTATTTATTTATTTTGAGAGAGGTGGAGGGAGAGAGAATCCCAAACAGGCTCTGCACTGACAGCAGCAAGCCCGAAGTGGGGCCCTAACTCACACTGAGCCACCCAGGACCCCTGATTTTAGAATTTTTATTTTAAGCCTTCCTTGACTGGTGGTTTCTCAGTGACTGAGCAGGTTTTTATACAGAGCATCAAACTAATTTTAGGCTCCTTTTGTAGTACAGATTAAGTGATCCATTTTTAACCTCCCAAGTTATCTCATTCTCCTATACATATTAACGTTTTAAAAAGTTGCTTAATACTATAAATTGTTAGCAATAAAAAAATTAGCTGCTGGGGTCCCTGCATGGCTTAGTTGGTTAAGCGTCTGACTCTTGATTTCAAATCTGCTTTGGATCCTCTGTCCCCCTCTCTCTGTCCCTCTTCTGCTTGCATGCTCTCTCAAAAACAAACAAACATTAAAAAAAAAATCCTAAAATCGTATTACTTAGGAAATCTGAGTGGTCCTTTGAGTTTATAATAACACACTCACTTTCAATGAATAGAAGGATTTATGGTATGGAGACAAATTACGTTGTCAATTAAGTTAGTTCCACGCTAACTTAAAAACATTCAACAGAAAATGATGAAAGAGGCAAAACTATTCAAGAACCCATTCCGTACAGACAGAACTGATTTAACTTGAATTACCTTGTTATTTTGTGGAAGGTAGGTATATCTATCTTGACTAAAAACAAAGTTATTAAATTCCTTTGGATTTAGAAAGATTAAGAGAAATTATAAACATGCTATGATAAGAGAAGAGGATTCAGTAGGCAGAGAGGGACAGATTAGGGCCTGAAGTCCCTTGGCAGGGAAAAACACCTGTTTTCGAACAATGCTGGGAGTGTCTGACCACAGCAAGTCCCCTCAGGCATAAGGTTCCTCTTAAGAATGCAACATACTCCACCTACTCCCCTTCAGGTTTCCCCTCCAGATTTTGACAAAAGACCTAAGTAAGGCCATAGACCACTCCTCATACAATGGAAAGAGTCAATCAGATATGGACAACCCAGAACCTAGAACTAGCAAGCCAATAAGACTATAGTCTGAGAAAGAACAAGGGGGAAGGCAAGGGGGAGGGCTGACCAGATCTTTATAAAAAAAAAAAAAACAAAAAACAAAGGACCCTAGCTTAGAGTCCTCAAGCATTCACTTTCAAATGTTCCTTCTCAGTAATGAGAGCTTTCCTACTATTCTTACTTTCTTATACTCTAATAAACTTCTGCCCACTGCTCATTTTGTGTCCACCTCTTCATTCTTTGAAGCAGGGAGACAACGAATACTGGGTATTGTGGTAAAAAATCCTGCAATACCTTAAAGATATTGAGGGTTCGGTTCCAGACCACAATAAAGCAATTATTACAATAAAACAAATCAAAATGAATTTTTTGGTTTCCCATGCATATACAAGTTATATTTTATACTATACTGTGGTCTATTAAGTATGCAATATCACCATGTCTAAAAAAATGTACATACCTTAGTTAAAAAATACTTTATTGTTGGGGCGCCTGGGTGGCTTAGTCAGTTGAGTATCCAACCCTAGATTTCAGCTTAGGTCATGATCTCACAGTTTGAGTTTGGGCCCCGCATCTACACTGTTAGTGCAGAGCCTGCTTGGGATTCTCTCTCTGAAAATAAGTAAAATGCTTACTGGAAGCTCTAAGAAATGAAAGGGCAACTGGGAAGTAAAAGGAGACAAAACTATTAAATTATAAAGTTAGAACTAGGGTAGTAAAAAACTAAGCTTTTATTTTATAGGTAAGGAACTGGAGGGTTCAAAGATTGAGTGATCCCAGGCAATGAGGCCTTTTACACTTGAGGGAAAGAGCTCAAAATTTTTTTAAAGTTCATTTATTTAAGTAATCTCCACACCCAACGTGGGACTTGAACTCATGACCCTGAGATCAAGAGTCATACATTTTTCTGTCTGAGCCAGCCAGGAGCCCCAGAAGAGCTCAAATCTTTTATTAACAGAGGTTTCCTACACTACAGACAAATCAGCTGTTAACTGAATCCCTGCAGAAAAGCCCATTATCTTAATTCCCCTTTCTTTACTCCAAGTGCCCTCCATAGAAAGTTCTGATCTTAATTTCATCCTTTTGAATAGATGTCTCTATAGAAAATAGGCTTCTTTCAGTTTTAGAGTAGGAGGTAACCTTGGAGATCTTTGATCTAGTTTAAATTCCTCACTTGGGACAGGGTGAGAAGGTGTGGCAATCTTCAAATGCTTTTCAGGGCTTTCAAGTGGAAAAGGGATTTGAAATTCTGTCTTATCTCCAAGGGGCAGAGCAAAGAGTAAATGCCCAGAATTGCAGGTACCAAATTTCAACTCTCCAATTACAACTACCTAACATCAGAATAGGCCTCCTTCATAGAGAAGTCTCTCCTAGGAAGATGTCCTAGGAGAGAAAAGTTACATAAAATATATGTGTGCCAGAGAAAGACCACAGCAAACTGTTAAGATTCCTTAACTAAATGGCATTACTAATTCCAAGTTCAGTAAAGTGTTATAGTGAAATTTAAGAGTTCCTGGTTTGATTTAACTTAAAGCTTAGCTTGTGAGACATCCCCAAAAACATGCTGTTAACCCAAATAATGTCAACTCCCGATGAAAGAGATCAGAGTGTGCCCTGTGTGTATGTGCACACTCAAAAGGAAGGAGATTGTGCAGGGAGGCACCTACCTGTTTTCCTATAACAACTGAAAAATATACCTGGTACTCAACAAGCTGTTAATCCAAATAATGTCATTTCCCCCATGAAAAGGACCAGTATGTGTGTGTGAGAGAGAATATGAAAGTGGAGGCTATTGGGAGAGCCACTTACCTGCTTCTTGTAATAACTGAAAAATACAACTGGTAGTTTTATTTGAGATTGCAGCTTTTCCTTCCAGGTGATTCTTTCTGGCTGCATTTCCTGCTGTAATCTGGTCCTTGGACTGAAGGAGGACTTTTCCTGGACTATCTAGCAATTCATAGACTTCTTTTGTTTTACCCTCATAGAGTTTTTTACCAATATTCAGCACTGTGGAAATAAAACGGAAGCATCAGATTTCAGGGAAAAATTTCCTAATTGAAGACTGAATTATCTAGAATGATGAATCAGGGAACATACAAAGTGGGTAATAATTTTAATAAAAATTCATTCATCTGCATAGAACCTTATACCCTACAAAGTATTTTCACAGGCATCATATTTGATTCACACAATTTTGTGAAAAATTAGAACTATGTAAATAATTACAATTGACCCTTGAGCAATGTGGGGTTTAGGGTTGAAAATCTGCATATAACTTTTACTCTCCCAAATCTTAACTAATATTTTACTGCTGATCAGAAGATCAACGTTATCTGTTAAGAGGTAATGTTAAATGCTTGGGTAACATGTGTTTTGTCCGTTATGTGTATCTTATACCATATTCTTATAATCAAACTAGAGAAAATAAAAAAATTTTTTTTTAAGTTTTTTATTTATTTTGAGAGAGACAGAGCACAAGCAGGGGAGGGGCAGACAGAGAGGGGGAGAGAGAATCCCAAGCAGGCTACAGCCTCAGAGCTTTCTGTAGCAGGCAAAATGGCAAAGTTCAGCCAGAAGGGTTTCTTGATGTTTAGTTAATGTGCAAGGAGAGGCACCCCCCCCCCCACCGAAGTTAGCCCATTTCCAAGAGCCTCTATTTTTTTTTAAGTTCACAAGCATGTGCACGAACATGGGAGAGGCAGAGAGACAGGGGTAGAGAGAATCCTAAGCAGGTTCCACACTGACAGCATACAGCCTGATGCTGGGCTTGATCTCACAAACTGTGAGATCATGACCTGAGCCGAAATTAAGAGTTGTACACTTAACTGATTGAACCACCCAGGTGGTTATTTCTTAATCTTTCTTCCCTATCCCCCACTGTTAATCCTTTCTCCACACTAAGATGTAGGAAATTGTGAGGAAGTGAGTACAAGAGACTCTAATTTTGATGCAGGTCACAGACCTAAAAAAAGTAGACTCTGGTCATTAGAAAGAATGATTTAGATGAAGATCAGAGGTAACAGAAGTTTAAGGACTTAAAATTTCCAAGGGAAGAAATCACCCTCACATTCCCAGAACAAGGACTCATTCTTGGTATTGGCATTTTTTAGTGTCTGTGCGCCAGGTACACTAGGGATATACCAGTAAACAAGAGAGAGTTCTTGTTCTCATGAGACCTGAGCCTGAGGGAAGCTGAAATTAAACAGGACATCATAACAAGTATGATGTGAGAAACAGACTATAGGATAACAGGTTCACAGCAGGCCCGCCTAACCTAGTCTAGACATCAGAGAAGAAAGGCTGGAACAAAGTGAGGATTAGGTTGCGATCAGAGGAAGGATAAACACTTAGCCAGAAGAGGAAAAGGGGTAGGTAGTGACAGTGACCATGGGGTAAAACAGTACATGGCAGAACTTCAATATGGTTGGAACACTGTGTGTGCATGCACTGCTATAGGGTAGGGGAAGGAGGGCAGCAGCTGAGAGTAAAAAAGAATGGCAGGAGATAAGACAAGGAAGAATTGGGCAGGGGTAAGATCACCAGCTAGCAGAGGTAACCATTGAACCAGTTACAATTCAGTTTAATAGTTGCCACTGCAGGGTACCTAATCTAGAGGATGAATCCCCACCCTATCATAATGTCCTGACTCACTGACAAGGTTTAAAAGGCTCCTCAAGATAGAGCCTCAGCTTAGTGCTCCAACTTCACATTTCTTGATTCCCTTCCCAGAACTCTAACTTCCATGAATGAATTTCTATATCCCACTCACAGGCTTTTGACATGTTCTCTCTTGGCCCAGTTTCCTTCCCTTGCATTTCACTATTCATTCTTTAGGCCTCATACATCATGTTGATAATGTGTAGATTTTATCCTAAGAACAACCATGTGGCTTTTAAACACTTCAGCAAAATGACAGATTCCTATATTAGAAAGATTATGGCTGCTGCGTGGAAAATGAAATGAGGAAGGGGTGGATGGAAGAAAACTAAAGATTGAAAGACCAGTTAGGATGCTCTTGCAGCAATACAGCCCAAGAAATGTCCTGGTCTAAGGAAAAAGCAGTGGTTGAAAGGCTCAAGATATTTAAAAGGTAAAAGTTTTAAGAACCACTCATTCAACATAGGGATAAAAGAGGGGGAAAGTCAAGGATGTTTCCTAGGTTAGCTACAAGGCAAAAGAAAGTTTTTAACTACTGCACATCCACAATTCAGTTGAATCCATATTTATTACCTAGTTGTTAAACAGGGTAGGAATTTCAATTAATGGATAGAAAAAACATACTCATAGGAGACATATATTACAAGTGCCAAAACGCCTACTAAGAACTAGCAGATGAATTCAGAAAAGACTGATGACTGAAAATAATTTGTGGCACTGAAATTTAAGAGTCTTGAAATGTATAGAACTTCCACAGAGAGGAGATAAAAAGTCTAGGGCTGTTCCCCTACTGGAGTAAGGGAGCCACTAGCCACATTTGGTCATGAAATATGAAACACGGCTACTCCAAATTGAGATGTGAGTTAAGTTTAAAATACACAATGGATTTCAAGATGGGAAAAAAAAAGGATGCAAAATATCAGACATTTACAAATATTGATTACATGCGGAAACGATATAGTTTTGGATATACTGGGCTACATATATTTACAATTCATTTCACCTGTTTCATTTTACTTCCTAAAACGTGACTACTAGAAACCATAGTTACATAGAGTTTTACATATTTCTATTGGCACTGTTCTCCTAGACACCGCATAAATTAACACAGATGAGTGAACTTGGTGAATTAACCTAACTGGAATATAGGTATAGGATTCACAAGACAGAGAAATCAAAGTTAGGGTTGAAGGGATAGGAAGAAAACAGTATGCAGGAGGTGAAAGGGTCTTCAGACTGAATTTTAATAGCTCTTGGGTTGCCACTGAACATTTTTGAGCATGGAAGTGCCATTTAGAAATCATAAAAGTGCCATGTGAGAAAAATTAACCTGCCAGTTAGATTCTACCAGTTTGGATGTATGGAAGAAAAGACCTGCTCTAATACCCTGATTTTATGGAGTTGTTACTCGTTATCATCTGGATCTTTTTGTTTGGTCTATATATATATATTTTTTTTACCTAAGTTCAATTTTCTTTGTGGAAGACAATGTACTGACTAGCCAACACAAACAAGTTGGTTCATCATAAATTTAAAAATTGGGCGTGTGGGGAAAAACACACTTAACCAGCATAAATGTCACAAGCTATTTTTCCTGAGGATCTAATCACTCACAGATAAAATGATTATGTAACTATAAATGCAAACTAAAGCAAGGCAACTTTTTGCCTGGTGCTTTTGGAGCTCTTCAAAGCCATCATGGCATCAAAAGACTATAAAACACACACACATACAAAATCTGGACAGAAAAAAAAGTAAATTTTCAGTAAATTCAATTATTAACTTTAAGGAGATAGCAGGTTATTATTAACCTAATAGGAAAAGCAGGACTTTGAAAAATCCACACGTTTCTGTGATTGTTTTGCAATATCTATTGATTACCAACATGATTTTCAGGCACCTCTCCAACCCCTGACCATTTCTCTTTGTAATCACCCTTTCTCTACTTCGTTTCCTTTCCCCAATCCAGAGTCAGTTCCGAGTATTTCAGAAAGTTCGGAGAGGCCCCGGAGGGCTGGGTTTCCTACGCCTCTTTTGGCGGTGCCTGGGCCACGTGTCCACACGCCCAGCGGCCTAAAGAGAAGGCTGCAGGGAGACCAGACACCGCCCGGGGGTGGGAGAGGCAGCCAGGAGGGCCGCAGGGCGCGCACGTGTCCGCACCGAGCTCGCAAGCTCCAGGCGGGAGGGCAGGGAGTCCCCGGAATATTCCTGGGGATGCCTGTTACTCACCCTCAGCTGTAGCCATTATCCTGCGTGGGCTGGGGGCAAACGCCGCGCTGGGAACAGAGGCAGGGCTCTGGAAAAGAGGAGTGGTCAGAGAAGCTCACCCGGCGGGGAAGGGAGGGCGGCGCACAGACACACCCCCGGCCAGGCCTGGTATTCCGGAGCGCAGACTCAGGCTCTCAGCTAGTACCACAGTCCGGAGGAACGCCTGTCTTCTCTGCTGCCCCGGCGGAACTTCGGCTCCGGGAGCTAGCTTTACCCCCGAGGCTTCCCGCCGCGCAGACGCAGAGACGCAGGCTTCCCCCCGCCCCTACCACCCCGCGCGGGCGCTGTTCCAGAAGAGGCGAAAAGTGGCGCGCACTGGCGGCCCCTCCCGACTCTACAGAGGCTCGCTGACCAGCCCCCTTCTCCTCAGCGAGAGAGGTTCATAGGTTGGAGCGTACCAAATAATGACGGCCGGGGGAAAGCATGTGCGGAGGAGCATACAAAATTTACATCTTCTGGCAGAGAAATGACGTTAACCCTACTACTTTCATCACCCTAACCTTGGATGTTGGAAAATAACGGAGATTTCCACGTGCAGCAAAAGCAGCTCCCCGCAGGGCTCCAGCGGAGGACTAGCTCCACCCTAGGCGTCTGTGACTCCTCCTCTCAGCCAAGGAGCCTCTAGCCCCCTCCACGCTCATTGGTGGATACTGAAGGGGCGGGGCAGGGTGGCAGGGGGCGAGCTAATCACGCTTACTTTGGGAAAGCGCGCGCCGCCGCAGTAGCTAGGGTCGTGCGGCTGGGAAGGAAGCGAGCTTGAGGCGTAAGGGCCGAGCGGGCAGCTGGTTGGTGCTCAGGCCGCTGCCGCGGCGGCAGGTCCCTCCACGTGCTTTCGGCAGCGACATGGAGCTGGAGGAGTTGGGAATCCGAGAGGAATGTGGCGTCTTCGGGTGCATCGCCTCAGGAGAGTGGCCCACGCAGCTAGATGTACCGCATGTGATCACTCTGGGACTTGTGGGTCTGCAGCACCGGTGAGCAACCGGCTGAGGGGTGGGGGTGGCGGCGCGTGTGCTGCTTCTTCAGCACAAGCTGTTTCCCGCGGCCCGTGTTAGCGAGCTCGTGCGCGCCTGAGGGCCAGGAGGCCAGACCTCTTCTACCTGGATTGGTATCTGCCTGTGGCATCGACTAGGTGGCCAAGGCGTGCGCGGGCACCACCTTGCATCCCTGGACTTCTCCCTCTCAAGCCCTAGTGCTGTTCAGGGGCTCCCCTCCTCCCAGTATGCACCCCTCACAAGTCTGGCCAATTTGTTAAGGCTCCGGTTCTCTAGGGTTAGGCGGGTCGGAACTTCTCCCCGACTTAATCTTGCAGAGCCTGGAGCTGCTTTTGAGAAAGGTTTGTGTGGCGTGGCTGCTGGTCCAGGACCTACAACACCTTGAGGTGTTCGCGCGGAGCCTTCAGCCCACCACAAGCTTTTGTTTGCAAGGGCAAGGCTGCTGTTGAGCAGACTGGAGATTTGAATGTAGGCACAGCTATGAGAATTTAGGAATTCTAGAGTTCATACCCCCGGAAACAGCTAGTTGATATTCAAAAGGAACTCCCGGTTGTAGATCTCATACAAATTAACTGAAAATAAACCAGTCACAGGAAATAGTGCATCTGAAAAAGATGCACGGGTTTCAGATAATGAAGGAAAAGGTTGTAAGAAGATGCCAAGAAGTAACTCCCTTCTTTATTTAAAAGGGAGCAGTTCCTGTATGACAGGATACATACAGATTTTTGGTAGATCCCTTTGAGTTAAAAAATAACTTGGCTTCTGTGATCGTTCCGTTTTTTACTACCTGGAATTTGCTATAAATCTAGATTTAACATTATCGCTGAAAGTATTACAAAGTTTTCATAAGGCAGTAACTGCAGCAACAACTTTTAGAACAGTTAAGGAACTTGGCGATAAAACTTATCAGCAATATGGGAGCAACAAGTATAAATGAATTACAAATGATTTGCTTCCCCTCACCAAACTTGAAATGTAAGTCTTTTTGATCTTTTCAGGATCGCAAATACTTGAGTTTGTTTCACATCTTGTGTACGCCTCCTTAAATGCTGAGAGTGACTTAGAGTCTGGGAGGAATCAAAAAGAATATTTTTAACTTGAATGACTCTAACTTGGATACTTGTGGGTTGACCCTAATAGAAATCTTGTCTTAAAATACTGTACATTTTTTTGAGAAGATTAGATACAGAATCCAAGGAAAAACTAAAATCTACTTATATGGTAGTGCAGAGCAACATTAGTTTATAACATCTTGGGATAAGTTATTGTGGATATTCTCTGAAGGTAAGAGGTGTGCAGAAACGAGGGATCTTTATAGAGTTGCCTGGCAGTCTGTGGGAGACAAATGAACTGACCTTGATTTTTTTTTTAATTATTTACTTTTTAACTAAAATAACTCAGAATGTTCATCTTCAGTCTCTCCTTTAAATATGTGCTGGAAGAAAAAAGGACTTTTTTTTTCAAGTGAATACAACTTGATTCCTAGCTACATGCACTTTTCTGTAGTTGCTTTTATGTGAAAGCATTATGCAATTAGACAATACAAGATAAGAGCAATAAAAATGTAATTATAATAGAGCAATGATAAATGGATTCTATGAGACTGCTCATTTGGCCAAGTAAATCTTTGTTAACCTGGTTTTGAAGATTGACCTTGTGATGTTTTCAATAACAGTGGCAAGGAACCCAGTAGCTTCTGAGGCACAAATATATTAATGGAAAAAACTGTTTAAGATTTTCCTTGTGTAGGCATAGAATCATTAAGGGGTACTGAGGAGGCTGTTCCTCTCCCATAATTTTATCCAATTCAAAATTTTGAATTAGCAGAAATCCCTACTTTTTAGAGGAACTGACTCGGATTGGAAGAATATCTCCCTAATGTCTTAAAGATAAAATCTACTCTGAACTAGTAGGTAGGGCTCAGAGATTAAGAACTGATGTTTTTCAATGACATTGAATCAAGGAACATTAGAACTGGATGCCTTAGATAGGTTATCATAGTTTAGTATATAGTAGAGTTAGTTATATACACTGTACACTGGCAAGCGGTGGTCCGTTGCAGAGGTCTGTACCTCCTCACCTACTTCCACTCAATCGTTAGTTGTTTTAAAACCACAGTAGTACAATTCTATTGTTGGATTTTTTTTTTCCTTTTTGATGAAGGAATTTATTTCTCATGCATTATCTTTTTAAATCATGGAATCTAGAAGGTGAGGTTGTTATCACTTTTGCATTGTATTTGGTTCTGTTTTTGTCTTAGGCATAATCTGATCTAAAATATTTAGTTTTGGGGATAATAGCGTACCTGAAAGTTATAATATGTATTTCATGTAAAAACAAATAGAACATCAATCACTAGATAGTCATGTACTGGATACTTAATCCAGATGGGTTCATCCAGAAGTACTTTCTTTCTAGTAGTTCTGGCTATTTGCAGATTTATTCCATAGTTCTACTTTCTGTCAAGGGGAATTTTAATTTAACATTTTCAGTGTCCTCTTTAGCTGTAAAGTCTGTGTCTGTGTCTTCATGCCACATACATTTAATCACCACATGCTTTTTCAGTTCTAAAAACTATGTTTCAGTGGTTTGCAGAGTTCTGAACAAACCACACACACCTTTGTAGATCAGACATTTTCGTGTTTAAGGGGCACCTGGGTGGTTCAGTTGGTTAAGCATCTGACTCTTGATTTAAGCTTAGGTCACTATCTCATGGTTTATGAGATCAAGCCCTGTGTCAGGCTCCTTGTGCTGTCAGTCCCTCCCCCCACTCATGCTGCACTTGCTGTCTCTCAAAATAAATAAATAACTTTAAAAAAAAGAAATTTTCATGTTTAAACCACAAGCATGTTTTCTGGAGGCTAGAATGACATGGACGTATTTTGAAGGTTCCATGAAAGGAATTATTAAAGTTTCATAGATTTATCCGATGAATCAACTAGTTCGCCTTTTCTTGGTTAATTAGGAGATGAAAATGCCTGCTCTTTCAGTGACTTATAATTTCCCTGGGTTAGGAATTGAACCCTACAACTGATAAACATTTTCATACTTCTAAAAACGTTGAGATTTACCTGATGAAGTTGGATCACGTAGGGGGTCTCCTGTCTGTAGAAACATTCTGTAGAATCTTTTCGTTGTGTTATGCTCTGAGGAAACCGATTTGCAGTGATCTCAGGAGCAGTTTTCTTAAGAGATACAGACACTGGTTCTGTAAACAGAGCATATAATATTATCACTGGAAAGGCTACTTGTGAGAAAGATGCACTCAGACAACCTTTATGGAATTAGTTTCCATTTATCTTCATTTAGTTTGTTGGAGTACAGAGGAATAGATTGTCAGAGAACTTGCTTTGAGTTGCCAAATTTAAGGCTGGTAATAACTTTATTTTGATATTCATCTCTTAGTAATAATGACCAAATATGTCACATTTCTATAGTTTCACATATCCTTGGTTGGGGAAGTGACTTATGTTAAAACTGTCCTTGCTAATTTTTCCAGTCTTTGGTTTTGAAAGACTTTAGTTCAATTACTTTTATAATTTAATGATTCTCAGTTTTCAGTCATAAGTGTTTTAAACTTTTCCAGTTATAATTATTATTTATAACTTTGCTTTTTGCATTAGTTTGAAGCAGAATTTATCTATCCCTAAAAGAGTTTCAAAGTACCACTGCTTTTTCATTCTGGTCAATATTGGAAATAACATTGAGACTTGGGAAATCTAGTCCTAGGTTTCCTAGCAACGTCAACTTGATCTTGGGCAAGTCTCCTAACTTCTGAGTCTGTGTTCTCATCTGTTGGGCTAGACTTATGTACTTAAAGGTTCAGTGGGCAAAATCCAGTGGGTTGGAAATGATACTTTTGTGTGGTTAGCCCTTAGCAATTTTCCTTTTCCTAGTAACATCAGTTTGATCTTGGGCAAGTCTCCTAACTTCTGAGTCTGTTTTGTCATTTGTTGGGCTAGACTAATGTACTTACAGGTTCAATGGGCAAAATCCAGTGGGTTGGGAATAATATTTTTGTGTGGTTAACCCTTAGCAGTTTTCCTTTTCAGTAGCATATACACTATAGGGCATAGGAAAAGTTCAGGCAACTCATCTGACTTGGACTTTAGGTCCAAAAATGGAGAATAATATTTTCATCTCACTTGAGATAATAAGGGTCGTGGAGAGTAGGGAGGTTCCAGTTATTATCTAATACTTTATTCAAAAAATACTTAAGCGGGGGTGCCTGGGTGGCTCAGTCGGTTAAGCGTCCGACTTCAGCTCAGGTCATGATCTCACGGTCTGTGAGTTCGAGCCCCATGTCGGGCTCTGTGCTGACAGCTCAGAGCCTGGAGCCTGCTTCCAATTCTGTGTCTCCCTCTGTCTCTGCCCCTCCCCTGCTCATGCTCTGTCTTTCTCTGTCTCAAAAATAAATAAAAACATTAAAAAAATATTTAAAAAAAAAAAAAAAGAAAAATACTTAAGCTTCTGTTGTGTATATATAAGGCCCTGTGGTCAGTGCTAGGAATACTGTACTTCACAGGGCCATTGTGGTCCCTGGACCTCACAGACAGGCAATGTTAGCCAGATGGTTCAAGAGCACAGACTTTTCTATGCCTCTATTTCCTTCTCTATAAATTGTGTATAATGATAGCACCTACATCTTAGAGTTGTGGTAGGAAGTAAATGCATTAATATACGTAAAGTACTTGGAAGAACTGTACCTAGATATATGTATACCCGTGACCTTCCGTCCAACTCCTGGGTATGTACTCTCTAGGAATGCATACATATGTTTACTGGAAGACAGGTACAAGAATTTTTATAGCATTATTTGGATATAATAGTCCCCATCTGGAAACAATGGAAATGTCCAAGAGTGGAATGGATAAAGAAGGTGGTGGTATGTATATTCATATATGGAATATTCAGCAGTAGTGAAAAAGCAAACTCCTACTACAAGTAAAATCATGGATGAATCTCACAGTGTTTAGTCAAAGTAGCTTGACATTAACACATACCAGAAAAGTAAGAACATCTTGTATGATTCCAAATTTAATCTATGGTAATAGAAGTCAGAAGAATGATAACCTTTATAGGGGCTAGCAAGATGATTAATGACTGGGTGTAATGTTTTATATCTTGATTTGAGTGGTAGTTGTATGGGTGTGTTCACTTTGTAAATATTAAGCTGTTAAACTATTTGTATATACTCAAAATGATTTGATTATAAACCTATAAAATGCTGAAGTTGGATTATCCTAAAGATCCAGAGAGATGCAGTGATTTGCTCTGTGTTGAGTTATTAGTGTCAAAGAGAAATTAACTCAGGTTTTCTGAGTCTCAGTCCAGTGCTTTTTCCTCTATTCTGCAATTTTTTTTCTTTCATATGCTATACTACCTCGTATTACCTTTTCTGACAGCTGTAATGAGTCAGTTTGGAATTATAGCTCACATAATTAATTTGACTTATTTGTAGAGTTACTAAAATGTTACACCCTCTACTGACTACCTTTAGAGAAAACTAAAATTCCAGATTTACTACTTTGTGGGTTTTTTTCCTTTTCTATCCCAGTATTCTGATAGCAATCATTGCAAATAGTAATTTAAAGGCTCATGATGAATGGACAGTTGTGCAGAAATTTCTGACTCTGGGAAATTTTCCATTTACTCTGTTACTTTCACTCTTAATGAGCTATGAAAGAAATCATTGCTCAGTCTTTTTTGCTCTCACAGCTTATAAACATATTTAGTCTAAACTGTCAAGGACAGGAATAAATATCTTTTATCAGGAAAAAGCAATGGAAGTTGTTTTCAGTGTGGAAGAACTTGGCATTTCTCAAGCTCTTACCATCTTCATGTGCTTTTCTTTTGATGCTCAGAGTTCTTGGGTTTTTGGCATGACCTTCAAAAAATTCTTAAAAGAACATAGGAAAAGAATCATTATATGACATTTAAAATACATTGGCCTTCCAGATTTGAGTTCAGTAAAGTAAGAATATCAAAGCAGTTGGACAAATGAAGAATGAGTTTAAGAATTAGGAATATTTTAGTATAAGATTTGGAAAGAAATTGAAATTCTTTACTTAAATTTATTGGGTCATTTGAGTCATTTGAACATACAGTAGTGTGAGGGTTTTATTTTTGAGGAATTTTTTTACTACATTACAATACAAAGAAAAAGTTAAGAGAAATTTTATTTTAAAAAGTCAATTTCAAGGTTACCATGTTTCCATTTGGCAGTTCTGAGAGCTGGTCCTCTTAAGATGCAGTCAACTTCTTCATAAAATCTCATTTTTCTTTGAGGGTTGCCATTTTTCTTTTGTAAAACTCTGTATTCATATTTTAAATTTTTGTATTTGGTACGACATTGTTTCCAGTCTCTGTCTATTCCAAACTGCATTAGTCTTCTGGCAATTTCCTCAAATATTTCTTTGTTTCTTGTGGCCCTTTCAAGCGTTTGCTTAATTTTTTCATCAGACCATATGTGTATAAGCGCTCTGACCTCATTGTCACACCAGTGTTTTCCAGCCTCTGTGTCGCTCACTGTTATAATCTGTAAATGATTTTTAGCATCTTCTAAAGGAATATGATTACCTATAAATCAATGTGATTTACAATTATACAAACTTATAGATAAATCTTGTATTTGAATATCATTCATTTAAAACAACCTGGATTGACATAAAGCACTGAGAAATATAATGACTTCAATGTGAGGGTCAAAACTTTTTCATATGTTCATATTCAAATAAGATATTTTAAAAATTATAAGGCAGATTAATCTCCAATGTTGGTGAGAATAATTTAGCTGCTTTTCATCAATAGGTAATCTTCGCTGGATTTTTACAAACAGGAGAGTCTTGGTGTAACTTCTTAAACTGTGTGTGTATATATATATATATATATATATGTGTATATATATATATATATATATATATAATTAGCTTTAAATACAAAAAAATTTTTTTTTAATTCAACAATTTAGACCCTGTACCTGACCCAGTGATACTCTGTAGTGCTGTGGGGCTGTCCACCTCTTCTGAGGCTGTACTTACAGTGTCTTCCTCTGTCAGAAAGCAAAGAAAAGAGCAGTGTATATTTGTTGTTCACAAAACTCAAATTTACTTTTGCAATTGAAGATTATACTGAGAAAATAGTAATGCTGGATTCCACCATCAAAACTGTAACCTCATAGCCAAGAACATTTGTTATCTCTAACCAAATTTTAAAATGCCTTTGTAGGATTCACCACCTTGAAAATCTTGGAAGTATTCTGCTTTAAAAGTCTCAAGGCACAGTATGCAGTATTTGGGAATATGATAGCACTTTTAGACCCAATTTTGTAATATGTTTCATTGTTGTATTTTAATGCTTGACAAAGAACTTAACATCTCTTTTTCATTTGATCCTCATCGTAACTGAGAATGATCCTTTCTGCAATACATATAAACAGAGAAAAGACCTTAAAATTAAGTGGTCTGGGGGCACCTGGGTGGCTCAGTCGATTAAACATCTGATTTTTGATTTTGGCTCAGGTCACGGTCTCACGGTTCTTGGGTTCGAGTCCCACGTTGGGTTCTGTACTGACTACACACAGAGCCTGCTTGGGATTCTCTGTCCCTCTCTCTCTGCCCCTCCCCCACTCATGCTGTCTCTGTCTCTCTCAAAATAAATAAACTTAAAAAAAAAGATTAAGTGGTCTTAGCAATTTTCATGTTGAGAGGTTAACAGCAGACAGGTAAATATTTTAAGGAACTGATGGTGCTTAGCTTGGTAAATATACATTTATTGTAGTGTAGCTCTGTACATATAGGATGTTTATAAGTCAGCTGTAGTTTGGGGAAAGCTCTTCCTTATATGCATATGTTGGATTGCTGTATTGATGCTATGATAGTTTTCTTTCCCTCCTGTACTTTCCTATATATACACTGGGACATTATTATTATCTTTTTTAATTTGGGGTGCCTGGGTGGCTCAGTCTGTTAAGTGTCTGACTTGGCTCAAGTCATGATCTCACGGTTGGTGAGTTCAAGCCCTGTATCCATCTCTCTGCCCTTCCCCTGCTCATGCTCGCTCGCGATCTCTCTCTCTCTCTCTCTCTCTCTGTCTGTCAAAAATAAAACATTAAAAGCATTGTGTTACTACTATTGTCTGTGCTGTTGCTTGTAATGATTGTTGTAAAACTGGATAAAACTACACAGTGTTTTGTTTTTTTTAAATTTTTTTCATTATTTATTTTTGAGAAAGACTACAAGCAGAGGAGGGGCAAAGAGAGAGGGAGACAAAGAATCTGAAGCAGGCTGCAGGCTCTGAGCTGTCAGCACAGAGCTCGTGGTTCGAATCCACGAACCTGAGCCGAAGTCAGACGCTCAACTGACTGAGCTGCCCAGGTGCCCCCAGTAGTTATTACAAATAGACAAGTGAGGCCAGAGGTGGTTAGGGGGCCTATAAGCTTATGCAGCAATAGCTATGTGGAGATTTATATGAGGATAGGACCAGATCTTATTTTAAGGACATGTTTGCACAGTAAGACTAGAATGAATTTTAGCTTTTACCAACATTAAGACCTTCAATAACAGGTTGTATTTTGGAGCCACAAAGGCTACCTAATAGGCTACTTTTTTTTTAATTGAAATTTTTATTGAGATAATTGTAGATTCACATGCAGTTATTAGAAATAATAGAGATCCCTTCTACACTTGGCCCAGTTTTCTCCAATGGTAACGTTTTGTTAAACCATAATATACTAATAAATGAAGGGTATTGACATTGATACAGTTCACTATTCTGATTCAGATTTCCCCTTTTACTTTTTTTTAGTTTTTTACTTTTTTTTTTAGTTTTTTACTTTTTTACTCACTCACTGTGAGTTATGTATTTGTATTATATTTTATAATAATTTTATCGCCTTGTAGGTTCATGTCACCACCATCAAGGTCAAGATAATCAAGGGTTCCAACACCATAAGGATTCCTCTGGTTGCCCTTTTATTTTTTAAAGTTTATTTATTTTGAGAGAGAGAGAGAGGGTATGCTTGAGTTGGGGGGGAGGAGGGGGCAGAGAGATAGAAAGAATCTCAAGCAGGCTCTGCACAGACAGCACTGTCTGCGCAGAGCCCCACAAGGGGCTCCATCTCATGAACTGGGAGATCATGACTGAGCCCAAATCAAGAGTCAGATGCTTAACCAATTGAGCTACCCAGGTACTCCTGGTTGCCCTTTTATAACTAGACTTACCTTCTTTCATCCATGCCTAAGCCATTCTCCCACCCTCACCCCACTGGCTACTTTTTGGAGAGCACAAGTCCAAGGTAAATATTGGCAAACCTTATTTCAACAGAATCTGAATTTATAACATTTTACCTAAGTGACTAAAACCATCAGTTCTAGGCTCAGGTACATGTCCTACTTCTGGGTTATGGAAATATTAACAGATATTAGGTGTCCCATAGAAATTTTGAGTAGTTAGTCCCAGAAAATAAGATGTCATATTGGAGAGTGGTAGTGTGGAAATCACTACACTTAGCATATTTTAAGGAAAGAGAAGCATTTAGTTTTTATTATGTTTCTATCCCAACTGATACACTGCCATTCACTTCTCACACTCACTACCTGGAGTTAGGTAGCATCAGACTCTACAGCTTTAAGGGCTCACTCTTGCATAAAACTGCCCTTACATCACATGCCAACCACAACTCCAGCTGACTGGCTACAAACTTAGGTGATGCCGTAATCCCCTCAGTTTTGATAATTAGCTAGAACAACTCCTAGAATTTAGGAAAGTCCTATTAGGATTACAGTTTTATTATAAAAAATAGAACTCAGGAACAACCAAATGAAGATCCACATAGGGTAAGGTCTGGGAGGGTCCTAGATGCAGAGTCTCCATGCCCTCTCCCTGTGGAGTCAGGGCCTGTCACTCTCCCAGCACATCAGTGTGTTCACCAACCAGGAAGCTCTTCTAAGCCAGTTTTTATTGACATGATTATGACGTGATTAATTAAATCATTGGCCACATGATTGAACTTAGTCTCCAAAGTTACTTCCCTGCTAGAGGTCAGGGTGGCCTAAAATTCGAACCCTCTTAATCCCAAGGTTTGTCATTTTGGTGACCATTCCTATCTTGAAGCTCTTTAGAAACCCAGCTTGGAACACCTCATTAAAATAAACATTCTTTTTCTGATTTCAGCTCAGGTTGTGATCTCTGGGTTGGTGAGTTGCAGTACCGCATCTGGCTGTCTCTGGTCTGCACAGAGCCGGCTTAGGATCCTTTGTCCCCCTCTGTCTTTTCCCCTCCCTGCTCACGTGTGCGCGCTCTCTCTCAAAAATAAACATCAAAACACATTTTTAAAATAAATAAATAAAAAAGACTTTCACCACTGGAAATTCCAAAGGTTTTTGAAGCTCTGTGTCAGGAACTGGGGACAAAGACCAGATTTTAATTTTTTAAAGATTTTAAGCAATCTCTCAGGTCACACCTTTGTAATTATCAAGTTGCCTATATTTATCAGCTTACCTAGGTCTGAACTTTCTTTTTTTCATACTTATAATTTTTGGGTTTTCTGAAATTTTAACAATCACATCTTTATTGGGTTCTTCTGTTGGATTAAAAATTTAAAGGTTCTCAGTATTGTGGTTCATGTGATCAAAGTACATTAGCTTATGATAATTTTACTGCTAAGATTACCCAAATTGCATGCAAAATTTACCAAACTTTTAAAATATTTAATTTAGAAGAAAATTATTCCCAATTTTTGTTTTAATATAAATAAACCAAAATAAATGAATTTGAGAAAATAAACTTGGAATAGCCTCTGAGTTACTAACAATAGATAATTTAGTGCCCTCTGCTGGCCATCACATTGTTAATTTTTGTGAAATTGTGGGGATAGTGAATCATATTTTAATTTTGGAGATATGTTTTACCACATCCAAAAAGAAAATAGATCATTTTAAGATTCTTCTTAAGAGAACAGTGTAGTCTTTCACTTCTGATTTTTAAGCTGATGATAAGAGTGGTCTCTAATAGGATATATATGTATGTATGTATGCATGCACGCATGCATGCACGCCTGTCTGTCTCCACCCCTCAGAGCCGGAAGCAATCTACCTTTGGCTACCTCTACAAGAAAGCAGTGACTTGCAAGAATACCCAGATATTGAAGTATTCCAACTCATATAAATAGGCACTGATACTGGAGATGAATTTAGTCAATTTTAGGTCTATTCAGAAGAGATAGGTAATGCACAAGATTGTCAAACACAGATTTCTCTTCCGGCACCGTTTTCCTGGTAACATTCTGATTGCTTTTATACTCCCTTGCCTGTGCCTCACGTGGGGGGAAAAATAAATTTATTTTAGATGCAAAGAAGTAGTTATTCAATTGTCATGGGCCATTTCTTCTTATTTATTGTAATAGATAGGCATAGCCCACGAGTTCTGTGATTCTTCCCAGTGATTAACTTCTTTCATATGGCATTAGTCATGCATTTTTTAAAGTGATAATTGGAATGGCTATTTTTTCTCACCTAAATGGAATCAGACTGGATTTGATGTATTACTTTCTTCAGCCCTCTGCTGGTCTTATTCTCTAAATAAGACAACGTAGCTGTGGTTTTCAACCCTGGCTGTGCTTGATGATCTTACAAAAATATAGGTACCTGAACCCATCCTATAACCTACACTAGACCAAAATCTCCAGGAGTTCTAAATAGGGAACTAAGTAGTTATCTAGAATCCGGGAGGTCCACAGCTCTAGCTAGATTTTTATTTGAAATAAGAAGGAATCTCCTGGCATACATTTAAGATGGGAAAAAAAAAAAATTAACCTTTAGGAGATCAGTTTTATGACTAAGGGTCAATGTTAACAATATGGGGCAATAGCAACTCAGATTACAATATTTCATTAGTAGAATATATAAAATCAAAATAAAATGACCTCTACCTATTTTTACAAGAATGTTTATCACTTTATTGTGTTTTTGTTTTTAAATTTTTTTTAAATATCCATTTGTTTTTGAGAGAGAGAGAGATGGAGAGAGATGGAGCGCAATTGGGAGAGGGGCAGAAAGAGGGAGACAGAATCTGAAGCAGGCTCCAGACTCTGAGCTGTCAGCCAGAGCCTGATGCAGGGCTCGAACCCATGTGAGACTATGACCTGAGCTGAAGTTGGATGCCCAACCGACTGAGCCACCCAGGTGCCCCTATTGTGTTCTTGTTTTTAAAGAAAGGTATTTGATGTGAATTTTTATCCTGAAGATAAATATTTGTATCTCTATACCTCAGTACAAAATCTTCTAAATAGTACAGTGGCAATTTGTGCCTCAATAGTTGTGCATTGCAGTTGTGCCTAAAGTCCTTACCTGTTTAAATTTTTTCCCTATGCATTTAGCTGCTGGGATTCTTATGGTTTATACCTTTGCTTTTATTTTCATGGGAAAGTTTAAAATAAGTTAATTTCTAGAATGACCGTAAATATTTCCTGTTTCACATTTTGTAAACATATTCCAAATTAACATATAAGCATACCAGACAGTTTTTAAAAACCCTCTCAGTTTTTATCTGGCTGAATGTTTTCCTTTCACATATAAAAAATTATCTTGAGGTATTGGACTTAAGTGAGTCCAGAGGACTAACAAGCTAAAATCTTCTGAATGCCAAGGTTCTTAACTTTTTCCATGGAAATCTTTCTATCTCACTAAACACAATCGGATTTTAACTTTTTTTTTGTTTTTCTTTTTCCTTTTAATGACAAGAGTCATTGCTGTGATGCCCTGAGAAGCCTTAGGAGCACAGTTTTGTTTACCTTTGTTATCGTACCCCTAGTCAGCTGCATGTTCCTATCGTGTTAGTCTGCTTAATTTCTCCCTATTTCCACCTTCCACTGTTCTAGCAGCTTTCGTTTCTCCCACTGAGTTTTTAATCTACCATCTCTGATAAATCAGACAAAGAAGTTTGCCAAGGGTGTGGGGAATTTGATTACCTGGTTTGTTAATCAATATGATCTTTACATTTTCCAAGGTTGTATGAATCTTTGAACTATGTGCAAGGTCTGTGATGGCTAGGCTTTTGTTTGAGGGCCTGGTGATCCCCTCATCCCTCATTTTGGTTTGTGTAAAAGGCAAACAGTCAAATAGGAAGCACTTACTTTGCTCTACCCCCTTAGTATTCTTTCCCATAGGGCAGTATTTCTTAAACTTAAGCACGCATAAGTTCTCAGACAGTGCTGATGCCGCTACACTTTGAGAATAACAGCCATAGGGAACGTTATGGGTCATTAATCGTTTTCACCTTCCATTTCTGCATTTTGTAAATATGAGTATTATTCTTCATATAATGTTATAACTTCGTATATGTTCTTAAAGCGTCTTACAGTATTTTAGTTATTGTAGCATCTTATTATACTATTATATATAAAATATAATTATAAAACCCATCATAAAGGCCCCATCCTTGTGACCTCATCTAAACCTAATTAACTCCCAAAGGTCCCGTCTCCAAATGCTCTTGCATTTGTTGATACGACTTTAGGAGTGACATATTTCAGTCCATAGCAACATCATATAATAACATCTTATGTATTTTTTCACACGCAAAACCAAAAAAATGTTGTTTTACCTGTGCCAGGACTTTGTTTTACTTCTCTCTCTCTTAGGTCTTCTGACATATTACTGACTAAATCATCTTCAGCTGCTTCTCCAGCAATGACTGTGTGAACATAGTGGGATATATGGTGATTTGGTTTTATTCACTTTCAGGATTGTGTTTTAAACTCTAATATGTTATTTTCCCTTTTACAGTGAGCCTGGTGCTAAATACTGTAGTTGTTTCCTTTTCTCTAATTTAGATTCCCCACTCTTAAAAATCTTTCAGTCGTAGGTCCCTGTAGATACCTGGTGTTGTAAGTCTGTAGCTAGACTTACAGACTCATAACTGATGGAATCATCATTGTCTGCAATTACTGTATGAACAGAATCATGCTGCTGCTGTTGGGCTACTTTATCACTAGTCATTTTATTTTTCATGGGATAGATGTATATAGTTCTCTAGCAGACCGGTTTCTTTTTTCTCCCCAACAAAAGATTTTAGTACTTCTCACCACCATTTCTCAGTCCTAACTCTGTCATTGCCTCTCTTTCCCCTAGACACACACTCACACTCTAGGAATTAAGACTCCAGGGGCGCCTGGGTGGCGCAGTCGGTTAAGCGTCCGGCTTCAGCCAGGTCACGATCTCGCGGTCCGTGAGTTCGAGCCCCGCGTCAGGCTCTGGGCTGATGGCTCGGAGCCTGGAGCCTGTTTCCGATTCTGTGTCTCCCTCTCTCTCTCTGCCCCTCCCCCGTTCATGCTCTGTCTCTCTCTGTCCCAAAAATAAATAAAAAAACGTTGAAAAAAAAATTAAAAAAAAAAAAGACTCCATTGTTTAAGGCAGATATTAAGATCTAGAAACTTTATGGTTAGTAGAGGTCTTTAAGAACATTTTGTCAAGTGTAGAGGAGATACTTGGTTTAGGATTCCACAAAGACTGAGCTAGAACTTGGATTTCCTGACTCCTGGTCTAGAACTCATCCAATTTATTTCATGCTATCATATCTTTGTGTGTACTGTATCTTAATCCTTTGGATTAAACTCATTTTAAAGAACTTTATGATATGTCCCAGAAGAACCACACTTCAAAGACATTCTCATGGGTTTTGTATTTTTCTAAGTTCTTTAATGTCCTTTTTCTGTTCACTCACAATTTTACCATAGTTGATATGAAAAGTTGCTTTAATTTCTGCCATCTAGAGTTGCATTTTTACTTTATTAAAATTGGTCTATTTTTAAACTTGTGGAAATCCAATTTTATTTCATCCTTTTTTTATAACTGTACTATTCTCTGTCCTGGAGGAGATTGATTATACATTCAGTCTGTTTCATGATAAATTCAACAATTAGCTTATTGAATAACATTTAGTGAAACCTATTTAACTTAGATTATATACATGTTATCATGCTACTGACATTTTATATGATGTAGCCTGATGTTAAGATTACTTTTGTCTTCCTACCTGTCCGATCCTCTTCTCTTTTTACATTGGCACATCCTGTGGCTTGTTCTCCATCTTGGAATTCCTGTTCTTGTGATTTTTCTGTTTTATTGTGTCCCAAAATGGCATCCAGCTCAGTAAAAAATTTCATACTCTTAGTTATTCCTTGGTCTTGAGCCATTCTTACAATCTTATATTCATGTTTTAAGTTTTTGTACTTTGTTCTGCACTGTTTCCAATCTCTCTCTATTCCAAATTTCTGAAGCTTCGCAGCAATTTGTTCAAATATCCTTTTATTTCTCACTGTTCCCTCTAGTTGTTGTTGTATTCTTATATCAGACCAGATGCCTATTAGAGCCCTAATTTCTGGCACAGTCCAGTGTTTTCCTCCTTCATTTGCTACAGTTGGAATAAAAGTTGGATTAATAGGGGGTTCCATAATTGATGTAGAGTTACCTGTATCAGGTGGGGAGGGAAAGATATATATATATATATACATATATGTATATGTATATATATATATGGTTACATAAGATAAATAATTAGATGCATCCTTAATAAAGAAAGACATTTTCTCCATGGGAGATGGAATACAAATCATAGCTTAGCTTTCCTCTGAAACTAATGGATAAATGAAGTACAGAACCTGAATCTGTTTGTTGTCATGTTAGTGACTGGCTTTAATACAGTTGTTTTTAATTAGTCACATTTTGATCATGTTTTTTTCTCTATCATTCCTTACCCGTCCATCCCACTCCTTTGGTCTGTGGTGTGTATTTAACTATATAGTGAACATTGAATACATAATTTTGTAATATTGACTTGTAGAAAGCAATGCAATTAGAAAATGGCTTGTTGAGAACAGTTTATTTTTTTTATTATTTTTTGGTGATAAGATAGGTGGGAGCAATTTATCTCCTCTTCCTTTTAATCTAATGATTTCCATTGGCTACGTATCAGTATCTCCTGGGGAGCTTTTATAAATCACTACTTCACTGCTAACCCCACCCCTCATCCCCAGATTGTGATTCTAGTGTGCAGTCAGGGTTGGGAACCAAGACTATTCATGAATGAAGGGTTGGAAGAGGCATATTACAACAATTGGTGCTTCTTACTCCTCATGAAAATAAAATGTCCCATTGGTTAAAGAACAACTGTCATTTTAAGTGAAGTATTCTTTTAATGCAAGGAAATGTGCCAGAAATTTCATAATGCCCTAGACAGAATGTCCCCGCTTAGTTAGAAATCCTAGCATGGTACCTTCATGTTAGATCTCTAGTACAGTTTTGCAACTTACTGAGGTTATGTTGGCTATTTTAACAACCACATTATCTTGTGTTTTTGTCAGATTTCATGTTTGTTGTGTTTAATAAGAAGGTAGTTCAGACCTCAACATCTATAATGTAAGTCATTAAAAACCACTTTTTAGCATTTACCTGAGGTATATGGAGGTGTTTTTATTTTGTGGTACATTTAATGTCTTTGTTTTGAAATGCTTTTCACTATTTTTCCTTACTTAGATTAACAACCTTCAATACAAATTTAGAAGCAAAGTGGGGATTTATATTGACTTTAATTTGGGTGAATAAAATCATCCTTGACCTCATTATTGATTTGATATTATTTACTTTCACATGTAAAATTGTTTGTCTTAGACCTCAGGAGTGCTAAAGTGACATGTTCATTAAATATTAAGCATCTACTATGTTTAATTTTGACCTATATTTCTTACTATATTTAAAGGATGAAGGTTGTGAATTTGAAAGCTAGTATTTCTAGGCAATTTACGTTTTGTTAAAGAAATCATTTATTTTTAAAAATGATTTTTTTAGTATAGATTATAAAAAAAAAGAGGGAAACTTGAAGCAATCCTAAGTGTTTCTATCGGGAAAAATCATCCATTTTCTCAGAAACCAATCTTACTTTCCAATTTGGAATCTGATCAGTTTCATTGTTTTTTGACCCACCTAGTTCCATTGGTTTGATGTGAGAAACCAAAAGTAAAGGATTTCCTGAGAGGTCTTCCTTATCTTCTAATGTAACTGACATTTTACCTGGAAAAAGAATGGAATTCCTTTTAGAGTAAGTTCTAGGGAAGATAAATATTGAATTAAATGACTGATAATGCTAGTAGCTTGAGCTGAATTTGATCATATTGATGAAAGGTTATAGATTTGTGATAGATTTTATATGATTTAAATACTGTATAATATGGTTTAAATACTGTACTTATCTATATAAAGGAAATTTTAATTTTTTTATCAATTTTTTTTAACATTTATTCATTTTTTGAGAGACAGAGTACGAGCGGGGAAGGACAGAGAGATGAGGGAGACACAGAATCCGAAGCAGGCTCCAGGCTCTGAGCTGTTAGCACAGAGCCTAACGTGAAGCTCAAACTCAGGAATAGTGAGATCATGACCTGAGCCAGAGTCAGATGCTTAACCGACTGAGCCACCCAGATGCCCCCAAATTTAATTTCTTCCATTCCATTGACATGGTTTATTTTGAACTTCCATTAGTTTTGTTTGCTAATTTTATAAGTTTCTAGAGATGATTGTGGTTCATTTTCAAATTAAATTACATTTTTAAAATAAAGATGTTCTTTAATTTTGTATTTTAGGTACTTTAACATAATAGGGACTTGATAAATGATACTAGCAATGTAAAACAGAGGTCCTGTAATGAGATAATCTGAAAATCTTGTTTATTTGGCATATTTGGTCAGATAGCTAAAATTTATATGTATCTTTTATAATTAGCTGGTTGGTACACACTAAACTTTCCAGAAATTAATCTAAGCTATGCTTAAGTAGACCAAAGAATGTGTCATATCAAAGAACCATGCCAACCTTGAAAAATGAAAATGGTACCTTAATCTTCCTGGTTTCATGAGTTGGGTGTTTTCATAAAATGAGGCACAGGCTACTTTTTAATGTTTTTTGTTTTTTCAGAGAGAGAGAGCAAGCTGGGGAGAGTGGCAGAGGGGGAGATGGAGAGAGAGAATCTCAAGCAGGCTCCCCACTCAGTATGGAGTGTTGGGTTCTATCCCATGACTCCAAGATCATGGCCCAAGCCTAAATCGAGTCACCAACTGAACCACCCAGGTGCCCCTAGTTTGCTAGTCTGTTATCTGATTTAGGACCTAGTTTTATGTTTGTTGAAAACAGCGTGGAGCTGAAAATATTGGTAGGCGTGATAAAGAAAAGCTTCTCTTCCCAACTTCTTCGGGCTATTTTTTTTCTTAGGTTGATCATTCCTAGCATAATTCCAAAATTGTATGTAGGGACCCCGTACCCTGGAGATTGTAAACTGAGACTCTTAAGTCATCACTCCTGATGCATTTGTATCAAGTTAAGAGGAGAGAAATAGAGTGGAAATTTGGTCACTGAAAGAATGTGATTCAGCAGTAATAGTAGGCCAAAGGTATTCTGAAGTTGAGGATGATTATAATTTCCAGAACATGAAGCCTCTTAAGAGTTTGTATTTGAGTCCTTTGCCAAGGTTCAGTCAGGCTACCTGCTGCCTAACAGGAACTAGATCCTCTGTTCTTTACCACTTGCATGAGGTTGATCCCAACAGTGGAAAAGGCACATTGTTTTTCTTCCCTTCTTCAATTTACCATATACCAATAAAAATTGTGCTGGTTCCCCATAGAGAAACCAGAAGACATTATAAATGAATCAGACCAAAAGTAAAGGAGGGCTTTCTAAGCCTTAAAAAAGACTATTTGATTGCATTAAGAACTTTAATCAAAACCTTTTTCATCACTGTTTGATTACATTGAAAACTTTTGAATTCTATAGATCAAATAAAAACCAGCCAAAATTTTAAGGCAAAAGAGATCACGCAGTTTCTAAGACCTCAGTTGACATAATTTGTAAAAGTGAATAAACATATAGAAAATTGTTCCATAGCATTAGTAATTTAAAAAATGCAAATTAAAAGTTAGCAATCACATACACCATTATAGTTAGTTAAGTAAAGTACAGTTCTTTTGGAAAGCATTTTTTTTTTTTTTTAGCACTGTTTCAAAGTAATCATAGCCCTCCTGACCAGTAATTGAACTTCTGATAGTCTATTCTAAAGTGATAATGTTGGCACAAAAACAGACACATAGACCAATGGAATAGAATAGAAACCCCAGAACTAGACCCACAAACGTATGGCCAACTCATCTTTGACAAAGCAGGAAAGAACATCCAATGGAAAAAAGACAGTCTCTTTAACAAATGGTGCTGGGAGAACTGGACAGCAACATGCAGAAGGTTGAAACTAGACCACTTTCTCACACCATTCACAAAAATAAACTCAAAATGGATAAAGGACCTGAATGTGAGACAGGAAACCATCAAAACCGTAGAGGAGAAAGCAGGAAAAGACCTCTCTGACCTCAGCCATAGCAATCTCTTACTCGGCACATTCCCAAAGGCAAGGGAATTAAAAGCAAAAATGAACTACTGGGACCTTATGAAGAGAAAAAGCTTCTGCACAGCAAAGGAAACAACCAACAAAACTAAAAGGCAACCAACGGAATGGGAAAAGATATTTGCAAATGACATATTGGACAAAGGGCTAGTATCCAAAATCTATAAAGAGCTCACCAAACTCCACACCCGAAAACAAATAACCCAGTGAAGAAATGGGCAGAAAACATGAATAGACACTTCTCTAAAGAAGACATCCGGATGGCCAACAGGCACATGAAAAGATGTTCAACATCGCTCCTCATCAGGGAAATACAAATCAAAACCACACTCAGATATCACCTCACGCCAGTCAGAGTGGCCAAAATGAACAAATCAGGAGACTATAGATGCTGGAGAGGATGTGGAGAAACGGGAACCCTCTTGCACTATTGGTAGGAATGCAAATTGGTGCAGCCGCTCTGGAAAGCAGTGTGGAGGTTCCTCAGAAAATTAAAAATAGACCTACCCTATGACCCAGCAATAGCACTGCTAGGAATTTACCCAAGGGATACAGGAGTACTGATGCATAGGGGCACTTGTACCCCAATGTTTATAGCAGCACTCTCAATAGCCAAATTATGGAAAGAGCCTAAATGTCCATCAACTGATGAATGGATAAAGAAATTGTGGTTTATATACACAATGGAATACTACGTGGCAATGAGAAAAAATGAAATATGGCCTTTTGTAGCAACGTGGATGGAACTGGAGAGTGTGATGCTAAGTGAAATAAGCCATACAGAGAAAGACAGATACCATATGGTTTCACTCTTATGTGGATCCTGAGAAACTTAACAGAAACCCATGGGGGAGGGGAAGGAAAAAAAAAAAAAAAAGGAGGTTAGAGTGGGAGAGAGCCAAAGCATAAGAGACTGTTAAAAACTGAGAACAAACTGAGGGTTGATGGGGGGTGGGAGGGAGGGGAGGGTGGGTGATGGGTATTGAGGAGGGCACCTTTTGGGATGAGCACTGAGTGTTGTATGGAAACCAATTTGACAATAAATTTCATATTATTAAAAAATAATAAAAAAAAGTGATAATGTTAGGTATTGATTATAGCATCATTTCTCTTAGGGGGCAAAGACAAACTGTATATGCACTCAAGTATTATGGAACCATTAAGTAACATTTAATCCTGAATTATAATTAATTCTGGGTATAATTTAAAGATAATTTTTAAAGTAAACAAAATGCTAATGTGCTTGTAATTTTATAATTCAAAAAGTTTAAATAACAACAACCAGAGACATTGTAGATGATGTGTCAGGAAGGGGCTGAAAAGTAAGGAGACCAGTTAAGAGCTTATCTTAATATTCCATGTGATAGATGAAGTTCTACATGGTGATAATGAGAATAGAACAGGGGAAAATTTATGAAACATGTCAGTAGTTTTTTTAAGGACTTAGTGACCGATGAAAGGTCAAGGATATCTCAAATGTTTAATGTTTAAGTTTATTTAAATGATTGGAAATACAGTGATAGTAAGGTGGAGGCAGTTTGTAGGAGGATCAGTTCTGAATGAGGGAAGAGAGAGAGTATGGTTTTAGAATTGGAGGGTTTGAGATACCTGAACCATACAACGTTCAGAAGTAATTATGGGCCATCTGCTTACAAGTGAAAATGGGGAATTTAGAGCCATGGGGGTACCTGAATGGGTTAGAAGGAGATCCTGTTAAGTGGAGATTAAACACACACACACACACACACACACACACACGCACGCGCACGCGCACGCGCGACGGGGGGGGGGTGGCTAGAGAAAAGAGGGGCAAAAATAGTGGGGATTTAGCACCCACATCTTCATTACACCAACCTCTGGTTAAAATCAAGGCCTTTCAGAAGTTGAGTCATTTACTTGCCATTAACCAATATTTAAAGCATTTAAAAGCCAAAGAGTGCAGGGTGATTAATTGGATAAAATAATGTTATTGCTCTTTTTTTTTTAATTTATTTATTTTGAGAGAGACAGAGTGCGAGCAGGGGAGGGACAGAAAGAGGGGGAGAATCACAAGCAGGCTGGACTTTTACAGCACAGCGCTCGAACTCAGGAAAGTGAGATCATGACCTTAGCCAAAATTAAGAGTCAGATGCCTTAACCTACTGGCCACCCAGCTGCCTCCAGTGTTATTGCTCTTTAACTTGACAGTGGCTGCAGAGCTTTCTCAGAATTTGGTATAGTATCAGCAATGTAAAGGGAGTATGTTAAGTGAAGTGCATTTTTTACCAAATGATTTATTATTGAGCTTTACACACAAAGTTCAGATAACCCAAATTAACCTAACTTCAATTTCTGTCATTGTACCATCCTTTCTCATTTGCTATCTTTATTCTACCACTTACCATTTTCTTTTGGGTGTTAAATTTATTCATGATGCCCTCCTTTCTGCAGTTACAAAGCATGTAGCTCAGTGCTTTGCACATGATATACACAAACAGTAGGTATTAGAAATTTTGAATTGAACAACTCTGCCCTTAAAAATAGCATCTGTAAGACTTTCGCTATGGGAGAAATCTCATTACTGCCATTGATTTCCCCTCTTTCCCTGGTGATATATTCAGCTTCTACAGACAGTGAGCAAATTCTATGTAAATAGTGTTGGGCTTAACAACACAGCAAGTCAAGAACCTTGTTTTAATATCTAAATCATTTAATCATAAATCATATAATCAAGTCTATTTTTGTTTCATTTTTTTGTTAAAGGGAGCTGTTCTTCTAAACA
Source organism: Panthera uncia (assembly GCF_023721935.1). Taxonomy (NCBI): domain Eukaryota; kingdom Metazoa; phylum Chordata; class Mammalia; order Carnivora; family Felidae; genus Panthera; species Panthera uncia. The sequence continues at coordinate 44,098,525 of NC_064811.1, read as the reverse complement.
AGTAATGAAAGAAGTTATTATTTCCTAGTATTTTAGTGCTGTTATTGATAAATTTAGAAAAATGGGAACGTTAATATAGAGCAGAAAGTTCTGTCTTGTTTGGAGCTGTGGGGAAACAACAGTGGAGTAATATATTTGATTTTTTTTTTCTTTTGCCACCCTTAAAAAATTAAAACCTAAAATGTTTTCAAAGCCCAATCCATTTTTCACAAAACATCAGGCATGCTTAAGGAGCAGTTGGCATTAGCAGTTAATGTCATTTTAATGTGTTTTTTTTTTTTTTCAGTATTTTACGGATTTAAAAAGTGGAGGTATTTAATCTTTCTAAATTTTTTACCTTGTGCAAAATACTGTAACAAGTCAGTTGTTTTTCTCAACCATAATATTCCAGGCTATGTTTATCATATGGACTCAGAAATCCTATACTGTTATAGTTTGTTAGGTAAAAACAACAAAAGAATGCTACTTTTTCTTTTTTACCTTCGGTGGTCTCTGGAGCTGTACTTTGGCTCAGCGTTGCCAGGCACCTGCCATTTGCATCTTCCTCTGTTAATTGGGTGGCAGGTTCATACTGCAGGATCGCATCCAAATCATGGAAGAACTTCATAGTTTTAGAGCTGTCTCCAGAGTTATGGGCATATTTAACTGTTCTGTATTCATATTTGAGATTTTTGTACTTTGCCCGGCACTGTTTCCAATCTCTGTATACTCCTAGTGCTTGCAGCCTTTTAGCAATGTAAATAAATATTCCTTTATTTCTCAGTGTTCCATAAAGTTGTTTTCGTATATTTTTTTCTGCCCAGACACTTAGCAAAGCTTTAACCTCTTCTTCAGTCCAGTGCTTTCCTGCTCCACTCTCCATGTTGAAAGTGACCTGGAAATGATTCACTATTTCTAGCCAAGGTTTTGTTTCCTAGGAAACCAGACGGCTGGTTGTCAATAAGCTCCAAAGAGCTGAAAAGATCTAGTTTAACTGGTTCAAGCTGCCTGAGGGGAGTAACTTGAGAAACTGCCAAATACGCAGGCTTTGTGATTAAAAAAGCCTGGACCTAAATGATGCCTAATGTTTTTCATTTCAGACTTAAGGGGAAATTACCCTGGAGACAAAAGGGAAGGAAAACCATTTTTTTGTTTATTTCTTTTCTTACATAATACTCTGGTTTACTAAATGGTTGTTGATTTTTAAAAAATAATTTTAGAAGTGGGTGGCAGAGGTTCTTTCTGCCCCAAGATTTATGGCAAACGTTATTTTTTTTCCCCTCTGCCATGAATCATTTAGTCTTCTAGCATAGGTTAACCTTGAAGACCACATCATTTCAGTAAAGAAATCCTAAGTCATAAGTGATCCAGTCTTATAGGGTGTATAGAGTTATGCATATATATTTAACGTATTGGTAGTATTTAATGCATTGATAATTTAGTAAAATTTTAATTTTAAATATTTAGATTTTTACTTTGCAGGTACACTTAATGTACTTTTTTTCTTATTAAAATGATAAACAGGGATGCCTGGGCTGCTCAGTCCACTGAGCGTCCAACTCTTGATTTTGGCTCATGATCTGATCTAACCCCAAGTCGGGCTCTGTGCTGACAACATGGAGGCCTGCTTGGGATTCTCTCCCTCTCTCTCTGTCCCTCCTCTACTAGCTCACCTGTTCTCTCTCTCTCTCTCTCTCTCTCTCTCTCAAAATAAACTTTAAAAAAATGCCTAAACAACTATAATATATAATTTTGAAAAATATTATTTTAGCCATTATTTTAGCTAAATAAGTCAATGTATTAATTGACTTATAATTAGTTATTAATGTACATATACATATATGATAGAAATTTACCTTTTATTTCTACCCTGTTATACATTCTTTGGAACAAAAATTTGTTAAAACACATCTAGTATTTATAGAGCTATTAAAATTGTGGAGCATTTGGAATCTTTATTTTATTACTCCATAGTGGTACAGATCCTCTTAGTCTTAAGGTGTGTTATAACTACCTCTGGCCCAGCTTTTGGCTTTTTTTATTTCATCACCTAGAAATATTAACGCAGAGATGAAATACAAAGTTCCTGATTAGCTTAGCATTTTTAGAAGCAGCATTTATTGTTTTGTAATAACTAAAGTGACAGATATTTGTTGGGGAAGAAAAGTTAAGTGCAGAAAAACAAAGCAAAAACCTCAAAAAAAAAAAAAAAAAGAATTTTGTTCATGATTCTAGTACCCACAACTAAGCATTTTACCTAACAATTTATTTGGAGATATCCATTTATATCTACATACTCAATTTAGAGGTCACGTAGTACAGGGGTTAGAAGCTCAAGTTCTGGAGTCAGATTGTGTTCTCATCCTGGCTGTGCTGCCACTTTCCATGCAACATCGGGCAAGTTACTTAATTTCCATTTCTTTAGTGTCCTTATTTGTAAAATGGGAATGATAATCATGATAATCATAGTATTTAGTTCATAGGATTGTTGTGAGAGCCTAATAAATTAGGTCGTTCCTATAAATTTTAGGACAGTGCCTGGCATATTAGTTAGAACTCAGACAATATCATCTATCTGGTCACCATCATCGTGAATAGAAGGGGCACTGGTACTGGTAGCATGTAATGTATTGTCAGTTCCTGAATGCTCTTGAGAAAAGTATGCTTCATAAAGAAGCTTATCAATGAGGTAAATTTAAATTTAACAGTTGATGCCTTTTTGTATTCACAGGGGTCAGGAGAGTGCTGGTATTGTGACCAGTGATGGGAATTCAGTACCAACATTCAAAACACACAAGGTATATTTGAACATTAAGAAATGTTGATAATAAAGATAACAATAACCAGATGATAACTAGTATGTTGGTGGGGGAAGGAAATTTGAACAAATAATTTGCATATAAAAGTCATACGCTGGATCAGCCATTTCCATTTGTCCAATTAGGGTCCATTTCTGTGTGATAGTTTGCTTCACTGACTCACGGAAACAGGTCATATATTTAAATATTTTAACATGCTTTGGGTTTTTAAAATGCATTTGATTTAGTTTATTTAACAAAATTTACTCTTTAGTACATCTTCAGTGTTTTAATGGAAAGTAGCTCATAAAACAAGTGCTCAACATTGTGAATGTATTAAATGCCATTGAATTGTTTACCTTAAAATGGTTAATTTTGTTATGTGAATTTCACCTCAATTTTTAAAAAATTTTTTTTGTTTATTTATTTTTAAGAGAGAGAGGGAGAGAGAGTGCAAGGAGGGGAGGAGCAGAGAGAGAGAGGGAGACACAGAATCCAAAGCAGGCTCCAGCCTCTGAGCTGTCAGCACAGAGCCTGATGCGGGACTGGAATTCACGAACCAGGCAGGGCTGGAACTCATGAACCGCGAAATCATGAGCTGAAGTCGGATGCTTAACCAACTGAGCCACCCACGTACCCCTCAAATTTTTTTCTAAAAAGATATTTCATGGTTCTTACAATTAGGTTAGTCTTTAAGATTAGAATTCTGGAGCACATAGGATAAAAGCCTTTACTCACTAGGGCCACAAGTCTGGTTTTTTTTTTCTAAGATGAGCTTCTACTTTGACTTTACAAGGGAATGGGTCTTGTAAATCATGTCTTTACTCAAGACAATTTGAAGAAATTATATATTTCAAACCTTGGAATTGGACACACGAGATATGCCACTACAGGAAACTGTGAATTAGAAAACTGTCAGCCCTTTGTTGTTGAAACACTTCATGGGAAAATAGCTGTGGCACATAACGGCGAATTGGTAAATGCTACTCAATTAAGGAAAAAGGTAAGTGTTTTTAATGCTTTTTTTCATTATTAGGATAAATTAATGAAATGAAGTTATTGGGGATCTTGGTGCAGGATATTTTCTAATTGTTGCCACCTGTTATCTAACTGCAAAGGACAACTGTATTAGAATTACCTGGAGTATTTGTTATAATTGCAGATTCTAAGATTGAGCCCCAGAATCTGCAGCAGGAGGGTGGTCAGTCTGCATTTTAATGTACTTCTAAGGTGATTCTGATGGTACTGCTTTAGAATAGAGATGTTAAAAAGTTGATTTATGGTTGTTGTGAGAAACAGAGAAATTAGGGTTTTATGGGCTGTTCCTATCCCTTCAGCCTTGTCCTTATGTTCAAAGCATAAAAAGAAAATAGAATATAAACTGGATAACAAATACAAGGGAAAGTGATTTGGAAACAATTACAGGAAACCACTTGGGGAAAAGGCAAAGAATTTACTTATGTTCATTTTCGTTCATAGCATGGTATTTAGAGCATTCTATGTTAATTTATGCCTATGCTTTTATCCATCATTAGTTTATCTTCCTTTTTTTTTTTTTTAATTCCTTAGTATCTTTATATTCCTGATAGCTTATTTATCCATTCTTGCCATTCATTTATTGATGCCACGTTTCTTCAGTCCATTGGATTATAATAATCTTGATCTGGTAACCTTGGAAAGAAAAACCTCAGGTGGCATTCAGTAACAGGATGGTTATACACACACACATGCACACACAGTTATTTCCTTAGCATTCTAGAACAAGGCATTTTACATGGGATGAATAGTGACAGGAGTCAAATGATGATGAATTTTGGTGGGTTGAAAATATCTAGAACCATGCTTCCATTCCACTCATTGTCCTTTTATTTTCAATTCTAGCTTTGTTTTGCTCTCTTTTTAGGCACTGGTATTATAATGATAATATGTTTTTCTGCCCGTAAGTGAAAAAAGAATTTTTTAATTCACACAATCAAAAAAGTATAAATATGAAGTAAAAATTACTAAGAAAAACTCACCACTTAGTGATAACCACCAAAATTCAATTCCATGCAATACCTAGCTCATTTCTAGACACAACCACTTCCCAGAGTCTGGATTTCACCTCTACACATTTAGCTGCCTACTGAAAATGTTCTATAGTATCAGTTTAAACTCAACCTGTACAGGTCATTGGTGGTGTTCTTGTCCTGGTCACACTGGCTCAGAACCTTATAATCTTCATGAGTGTGCTCAACCAATTTTTATTACATCTTCTACATTTAATTGTTCCATATAGTTAATTCCTTTCTTCTATTCTGTCAGCAATAATCAGTGGGGATGGATAGCCCACCAGCACTATCACTAACAAACCTGGATTGAGCGGCCCCAACTGTAGTATGCCACTCTTATGGGAATGTATCCTATTGGTCAGGATTGTCAAGGGCTGAAAAAGTTAGAATCACAGTTCCAAATTCTTGTGCCTTCTCCACTCTTCCCCACCTTGACTGCAGGTTTATATTCCTTCAAACTTAGTTTTCAAAAGCTATTCTATATGCTTCCTAGAGCACTTTTTTTTTCTTACTTAAAAACCTTCAGAGACTTCCTATTGCTTTCAGCAGTGGTTCTCCATTATTATATACATGTGTCATTAGTAGAATGCAGGATTTTCATAACTGAAAATTCACACAATGCCTGATCTCTTTCCATTATGGTGGGCTACTGGGTGAGGGGTGAGGTGGAGCTTCCCCTCTAATGATTACACTTTTCTCCATTCTAAATAGCTTCTGCGGCATGGTATTGGTTTGTCAACAAGTTCTGATAGTGAAATGATTACCCAGTTACTGGCATATACACCTCCTCAGGAACAAGATGGCACCCCAGACTGGGTAGCAAGGTAATTGTAAAACTAGGCTAAGCTCACAGCTCTGCTACGAGAGCTCTGTGTTGCAGAGCTTATGTCTTGTGTTTATAACTGAAATTATTCAATTATTTAATTAATTCCAGGATTAAAAACTTAATGAAGGAAGCACCTACAGCATATTCCCTGCTTATAATGCACAGAGATGTTATTTATGCCGTACGAGATCCTTATGGAAATCGCCCTCTATGCATTGGACGTCTTATTCCTGTATCTGATATAAATGATAAAGGTAATGCACTTCAGAAGAAATACAGTTTCATAATGCTTTTCCAAGTTCTTGTCCTACTGTTGGTACACCCTCAAATCTTTAGGTATAGGAAGCTTATGAATGAGAAGGAACTAGATAAAAAGAAAAAAAATGATGTAGTACTTCGTTTTTTTTTTTTTTTTTTTTTTTTATTGTTTATTTATTCTTGAGAGAGAGGGAGACACAGCATGAGCGGGAGAGAGGGGAGAGCAGAAAGAGAGAGACACACACAGAATCTGAAGCAGGCTCCAGGCTCTGAGCTGTCATCACAGAGTCCAGCGTGGGGCTTGAACTCATGAGCCTGAGAGCATGACCTGAGCCATAGTCAGATGCTTATTTATCTATTTGGTGTTTAACTGTTCTCTTGAAATAGGTAGCCTCTTGTAAAATTTCTTGAATCCATTAACTGAATTGTCTTGTGATTTACAGAGAAAAAAGCTTCAGAAACAGAAGGATGGGTGGTGTCTTCAGAATCTTGTAGTTTTTTATCAATTGGCGCAAGGTAAGTTTTGTTTCACTCAGCATATTCACTTTTTCCACATCAGTAAAAAGTTTTTTGTTACGTGAAAGTTTTCTTTCTGATGGCTGCTAGAAGACCTATATATAAATGAATGCAGTTTCTTTTGTACATTTTACTCAGCACTGGCACTGACTTTAATATTCCAGTAATACCTTCTAATTTTGAAACTGGCATCTTGCTTTCAAAATACTATGAGACTTATTTTAGAAAGGAAGAATCTCCTCAACAAGGAATAGTTATGATCGAAAAATTTAAGCCAGGATAAAAATGTTCTCTTTAACCTCTGTTCTTCAAAAACTGAGTAAAATTTATGGCTTTTATTTTTTAAAATAAAAATTAGAATTTAGGGATAAGATAGAAGTATTAAATTTTTTTAATTTATTTTATTTTTTTATTATTACTTTTTTTTATTTTGAGAGAGCAGGGGGAGTATAGCGAGAAGGAGAGACAGAACTCTAAGCAGGTGCTGCACCATCAGCTCAGAGCTTGATGCAGGGCTCAAACTCATGAAATGTGAGATCATGACCTGAGCTGAGATCAAGAGTCAGACACTTAAGTGACTGTGCCACCCAGGCACCGCAAGATACAAGTATTAGATTTACTGCTGGAAGAATATTAATTTTTTATTTTTTAAGCCATCTCTATATTAACGTTTATTTATTTTTTTTATTTTTTATTTTTTTTATTTTTGAGACAGAGAGAGACAGAGCATGAACAGGGGAGGGGCAGAGAGAGAGGGAGACACAGAATCTGAAACAGGCTCCAGGCTCCGAGCTATCAGCACAGAGCCCGACGCAGGGCTCGAACTCACGGACCGTGAGATCATGACCTGAGCCGAAGTCGGACGCTTAACCGACCAAGCCACCCAGGCGCCCCTTAAGCCATCTCTGTATTAAACTGAACCACTTTTCCTTTATAAGGGAAGGGACTCTTTGTGTACTTTACAATAGATGTTATTATCAGTCTTAAGGACTGGTTTATTTAAAGTCTTCTTTCTTTAACATTGTTTCCCAAGATATTACCGTGAAGTCTTGCCTGGAGAAATTGTGGAAATAACCAAACGTAGTGTCCAAACTCTTGATATTATACCAAGGTCTGAAGGAAACCCGATGGCATTTTGTATCTTTGAATATGTTTATTTTGCAAGACCAGATAGTATATTTGAAGGTAAATAAAATATCTTTAACTTTTTACTTAAGTTTCTTATTTATCTCACTGAAACATGGCAGTTCTTGGTTCAAAGGCTTACCTGGCTCTTTGGAGGCACATTTTTAGATGCTGTGGATATGAGACTGAACCTACAAGTCATAATATCACTATTTTTCCCTTTCATGCTGGACCATGTTTTCCTTTTAGGAGTAAGGATTATGATTTTCAGATATGTAATAAGGCCAAATTTTTTTTAAATACTGAATTCCCCAGTTTATATTTTCTGCTTTAGTTGTTTTATATGCTTTACTTTTTGTACTCCATATATAGAGTTCTAACAAGCTAGTTTTCTTAGAATAATAATGAAATGCTAAGTAAAAATAATCTATTTTTTTTTTCAAACATTCCAGACCAAATGGTTTACACAGTAAGATACCGTTGTGGTCAGCAGCTGGCAATTGAGGCACCAGTGGATGCAGATTTGGTTAGCACTGTTCCGGAATCTGCTACACCCGCTGCTCTTGGTTATGCAGGAAAGGTATTTCTCTTGACATGCAGTGAAATGCTCTTATAGCACTGAAATCAGAAACCCTTGTATATAAAGAGAAACTTACCAGTATATTACAAGGAAAAGGAAAATGTTGGATCCTTTACAACAAGAGTTATTTTCCAACCTTTTCATTCAATGGCACTGTTTTAGTGGAATCCACCCCAAGATTCACCTAAAGATGAGCAGAATGATCCACTTCACTTAAAAAGACAACATCATTGGGGCACTCGGGTGGCATAGTTGGTTAAGTGTCTGACTCTTGATTTTGGCTCAGGTCATGATCTCATCATGGTTCGTGAGTTTGAGCCCCACATCAGGCTCTGTGCTGATGGCGTGGAGTCTGCTTGGGATTTTGTCTCTCCCTCTCTCTCTTCCCCTCCCCTGCTTGTGCTCTCTTTCAAAATAAATAAATAAACTTAAAAAAAAAAGATAACATCATGAATACCTATAGAATTTGGTGGTAATATTTACTTATTACTAAAACTTATTTCTTGAAGCACCCTCCCTCACAAACCACTGGTTTATTTGTTCTCTATTTAGTATGGGTGATCACAAAGCCGTTTATGTTCATTTTGTGTAATGTTTTTAGTACTGTGCTTAATTTCATTTTCCATAACCAGATTTATATGACTATGGTGATCCTGGGGTGTCCTCATCTGCATTCACTATGTTGAAAGTTTTATGTTTTCAAAAGAAATGATATGCGCACATTTTATTTTATTTGTTTTTTTTAATTTTTTTTTAACGTTTATTTTTTTGAGAGAGAGAGAGAGAGAGTGCAAATGGGGGAGGGGCAGAGAGTGAAGGAGACACAGAATCCAAAGCAGGCTCCAGGCTCTTGAGCTGTCAGCACAGAGCCTGACACGGGGCTCGAACCCACGAACCGTGAGATACGACCTGAGCCGAAGTCGGACACTTAACCGAGTGAGCCACCCAGGTGCCCCAATATGCACATATTTTAGATTAGTATTACCTTGAAAGATGGATAAATCACCTCCTGTCCCTCAAAAAGCATTCTTTGCATACTGGGTTTTGTTGTTTATTTTTTTTAATCTTTATTTACTTTTTGGGAGAGAGAAAGAGCACAAGCTGGGGAGGGGCGGGGGGAAAGAGAGAAATCCCACATGGGCTCTGTGCTTACAGCAAACTTTGAGATCATGATTTTGAGCCAAAATCAGGACTCAGATGCCTAACCGACTAAGCCACCCAGGTACTCCTACATACTAGTTTTAATTCATTTCTTGCTGATAGTTTTTAATTGCTGTGAATTTTTTTGTCAGTGATTTATTGTCCTGTCTGCACACACTTACTGTTCCTTTCCAAGACAGGGAAGTAATATTTGTTTAAGAGAGAAACATTACAACTTCTGACAAAATCAATTTGTTTTCCCAATGAGTATATTACTTTGAACGAGTTTACTTTTTGCCTTTTTTCCCCTACAATTTAAATAGTGAAGAAAAATTGTAATCTATTGATGGAGAGTTCAGAATAGCAATTTCAAATGTTTTCATACGTATTATAATGGAAGAATGACCTAGAGAAAATAAGAATCTAGAGTTCTCTATATGTTGCTGTTCATTGTCCTTTTATTTCTTGTCAGTGTGGGCTTCCATATGTGGAGGTGCTATGTAAAAACCGGTATGTAGGAAGAACATTTATTCAGCCAAACATGCGGTTGAGACAACTTGGTGTTGCAAAAAAATTTGGAGTATTGTCGGACAACTTTAAAGGCAAAAGAATCGTTCTTGTAGATGATTCAATTGTGAGAGGCAATACCATCTCACCTATAATCAAATTGCTCAAAGAATCTGGTGCGAAAGAGGTAAGTATTATTAAAACATACCCTAAAGTACCGATAATTAATAGTACAATACTGGCATAAAAATTGCAATTTAGTACAGCGAATGAAAATGGATAGTTCAATAAAATAAATTGTCATCTTTCAAATGAGTTGGTTTAGGAATAACTATGCAGCAACTTGGAAAACATATAATAGCCACTCTTAAACTGCATACTAACTATAATCCTTAATAGACTAAAAACCTCAATATAAAAGATTAAAATTTTTATAAGGTTAATTTTAAAAACTCACAAAAGCCACACAATAAAATGTTTGTTTAATTTTTAGAGTACTTCTCTTTTTGAAGATGTAGAACAAATCCTACTGTAATAGATTTGCCACATTGGGTTATATTTTTAAATCTCAAAGCTTATTCTAACTCTAAATATCTTAGTAATTCAAAATACAGAAGTGAGGTGTCATTTACAACTAATAGTTGAGTGGATTCAATAATAAAATCTCTTGTAGGAGAAAGTGGCATGGAAAGCAGTGGCAGTCTCTCTAGAAAGCTTTGAAAATAATTGTGATTATGATTTTCCAGCTTTTTTATGGCTGTTAGAATTATGATAATCTCCTCAGAATTCCTTGAAAATTTTGTAATTAAAAACAAAGAGGTGTAAAGTAAATTCACCATTTGTTGCAGTAGTAAAAAAGAATACACAACAGCTTATGTATCTACCAGTAGGAAATGTATCTACCTAAGTATGATGAAATATGTTGTAGCCACTAAAAACTGTAATTATGAAGACTACGTAATATGGGAAAATCTTTGCTTTATAAGAAAGGTAAAATAATTGTGGATGCCAATTATGGCCATGTAAATGTACCTTACAAAAGGCAGAAAAGTAATAATAGAGGAAAAAAGCTCTTAATAGTAGTTAAGGTTTTTGTTATATCCTGTAGACCATTTTTTGCTTTCTGAAATGGTAAAATAAGAGGTAGGAAAAAGTGGCATTCAAGAGAAAATTAAGGTGGTCCTAGGAATATAAAGTCATTAAATGGGAAATAGAAGAAAGAAATGTTCTCACTGATAGATGGTAAAAGGAAACAATAGGCAACTCAGTAAAAAGAATCTTTTACAAGTGGCTGACATTTTGAAATCTTTGTCCAGATGCTTTGGAGTTTAGAGCAGGGCTGCTCCAGAAGGGTTATAAATGTTAGAATAATATGTGAAATGATTTCTTTCCAAGGTACACATTCGAGTAGCTTCACCGCCAATTAGATACCCATGCTTTATGGGAATAAACATACCAACAAAAGAAGAGCTTATTGCCAATAAACCTGAATTTGAACATCTTGCAAAATATCTGGGTAGGTATTAAAATTTCTCTAAACATTTTTTTTTAACAGAGAAAATCCAAAGCCTGTCAGTCTTTATACTTGTAATAAAAACAATGTCCAGCATTTGTTAAGAATAGATAGTTTTATAACATGTTAAGCAGATATTGAATAGTATTCCGAATAGAGTGCCTGGTGTGTATACACACCATGGTAAGTGCTATATTGGAGACCTAGGCCAAGGTGAGATCAGGTAAAAAGGAAGAAAGGCTTTCTAGGTAGAGGGAACTGCAGGCATATCAGTTAAAGCCTCCCAAAGATCAGATCTGAAGAAAAACAAAAACAATTTTACCACAGATTATAATAGAATAATTTAGATGTGGGTACAAATCAAAAAGTGAAAAGCTAATGTAGGGTTATCTTTAATAATGAGGTCAGCAGACTTGGAGATTAGCTTATCCTGGATAAGACAGTTGCTTTTCTGTTTTTTCTTTCTTTTTTTTTAATTAAAGTTTATTTATTTATTTTTGAGAGAGCGAGCAAGCAGGGGAGGGGGAGAGAGAGAGAATCCCAGGCAGACTCCCCATTGTCAGTGACCTGGGCTGAAATCAAGAGTCAGATCTTAACCAGCTGAGCTGCCCAGGCACCCCAAGACATTTGCTTTTCAAATTAGGTGAGATAAACTGTTTTAATATCACAGCAGATGTTTAGCCAATGTGCCTTGGTATCTCCGCACTGGTTGTCTAGATGGCTGGTTTTGACATGCCTGTGCCTTACCAGTTAAATACTTTGAATATCATCCAATTGGTACCTTATTGTGAACACTCACTTTTTGCCCGGAACATATCTGTATTATTTTAATAATACCACAGATACCGTATAGTTAGGCCATGTTTCCCTTATAAATGAAAAGACTTGGGAAAAGTAAGTGACCTTGAGCTTAAATTTGAACCCAGATTTTCCTGACTTCAAAGTCTGTTTTTCATAATCAAGAAAATTACTAAAGAGACTTTCTGAACCCATTCTAGATTTGAAGCCTCCAGTGCTATTTTAAATAGCAATTTAAATTCCAATTTCAAATTTTAAAAAATTATAAAGGCCCAGAATTTTATTGCTTATTCCCTCTCCCCTCCTCCACCCCTGCTTTTTTTTTTTTTTTTTTTTTAAGAATATGAAAGAGAAATTTTTATGCTGGCTTAAGTTTTCCTGTTTGTGACTGTTGTCTTGTGAGGCAGATCTTTCTTTCCAAAGGAAGCATCATGACCTTTTCCTTTTCCCCTCTTTCCCTCTGTAGGAGCAAACAGTGTTGTATATCTGTCAGTGGGAGGACTAGTTTCATCTGTACAAGAAGGGATAAAGTTTAAAAAACAGAAAGTGGAAAAGCAGGATATTATGATTCAAGAAAATGGGAATGGTCTGGAATGCTTTGAAAAGAATGGTCATTGTACAGCATGTCTCACTGGAAAATACCCTGTGGAGTTGGAATGGTAGTTGATAGGGGCAGACCTGATGTTTCAAAATACAAAGTTGGTCAAGAAGTTATAGTGGTGGTTATACCTTATCCATTTAACTGTTACTCCCTTGGTCAATGTAAAATGCTGTATGCTTATGATTACCTTTATATGTTTTGAGATTTCTTTTCTGAAAAGAGTACCAAAGTGCTATGCTTTCCTTAATGATCCTAGATAAATATTTTGGTGTCATCTAGGAGTTTGGATGATCCTTTGTTTTGTTTAGTAGTTTAGTACTTTGAGGCTACCAGTTATGAGATCATACACATTTAAGTTCAGATCAGCAACAATAATGCAATGAATAGATAAATTTCTGTTTAGTAGGGATGGCCAGGCACTATACCTTCCCACAGATTCTTAGAAAATTTTGTGGAATGTTTCTTGAGTTATTGCAATTCGGTTATGGAATATTTTCATAATTGAACTTTGCTGATTGCATATAATGCAACAACACTGTTTTTTGTGGTGTTTGTTTGTTTGTTTACACACAAGCATTGGCTAGCCTTTTTCACCTGGTCAGAGAAAGTAGGTAGTAAGTGGCATTTCCCAGGTCCATGCTTTAAATGGTTTGCAAGAGGTTAGACTAAGATGGTGTGATGCAAACAAGACATGAGTTAAATACAACATTTCACTCAAACCTTGAATCCATTATATCCCCAAAGTGTCAAGCCTCTAGAGTTCTCAGTGTGGTTTTGACCTTATCTTCCCTGTCTAACTTTAGACAAATCTTGAAACATCAACAACAATAAATACATGCCTCTTTGTGCCTCACTTTTCCCGCCTGTGCAGCGGGGTACTTAGTAAATTAATTAATAGGGATGTGAAAAAGTGTCATACTTTTTGTGGTGGTTAGAGCCATCCTTTCACCCCTCAGTTTTAAGATAGTGCATGATTATTAGCTTTTGAAACGTTGGCTGTTATTCTGAAATTGAGATTTCATTATGATGAAGGGAGACATACAGTTTAGCAGTGCTTTGCCACCTGTCTTTGAGATGTCCTAAGGATGATTGTAAAAACATGTCTGTGGAAGGTGTTTTTCTACATTTGACTATGAAGTATGATCTAAGAAGTATGATACTGCTTAGTGCCCTTATAGTATAAACCCAGCAAGTAACCTAGTACATTTGAAGTAAAAAATAAATTTTTAGGTTCTAACAACCCTTTCATTCTTATTAATTATATGTTCTTTTAATAAAGTGCTTGATCATTTGCAAACATATATACATATATATGTACAAATATAGATATATCATTGCAATTAAATGATCAAATACAAACCCTGTAGGGGCCAATTTTGTTTAAGATCAAGGTGACAACTATTTTGGAATTAGCATGCCTGTCTGATTCTAAGCATCACCTTATCACTTTTTTTCCACTTTGTTTTATTGGGATCTAACAAATACAGTTTTTTTGAAGTGTTTTCCTGTAACATCTGAGATTTAAAATTTTAAGATGCCTTGCCCTCAACTCCTGTTTATGTAAGATTTTTTTCAAACATAAAAGTGTTTGTTTCTGTGTTAAGTTACCTTAATTTGATGTATATAGTGTCCAAATCCATTTAGGAATTTAATATTTATTAATAACTGAAATCTTCTGTCTTCATTTGGTATATAGTCTCACATATATATATTATGGCAGGCCAAGATAAAATCTTGACAGCTATTTAAGCCCATGTGCAGCAGGCATCAGTGGGTTAGATAATGCTGTGGCAATGACACAAGCAAATTGACATTTGAATAAAGCCCTGGGACCACTTGAGTGTATAGCCTCTTGTCTTAAATGTATTCCTCATATCAGCATGGAGGAGGCAAGACCTGTGGGTCAATTTTGAATTGGCCTTACTTACATTTGATTTTTAAAAACAAGAGACTCAGGGAAAGTACTAAACCAAAATCTCTGATTTGACTTTCATGTTTTCCATAGTTTTTGTCTCTCATTGTTTTTATTTTGTCTTATTGAGATGCTTTTATAAAGGAATATGGGACTGTGAGAGTTTGGTTATTCTACAAATTTCTTAATGTTTCTCCATCATGGCCTTTTATTTCACGAGTTTCTGAAGTCTGAATTCAATTACAGTTTTTTACATTTAATCTCAAATGTTGTTTAACTGTTTTAAATAGCAGAGTGCTGAAAATTACAAAGAAGATGAAAAAATGTGTTTTCACAGGATCTATATTGTTGTGAATTAAACTAAGCCTACTTTTTTGTGACTTCATTGTGATGTATTGGTGATAAATATATGTAATAAGTGTGTTTAAGTATGTGTGTGCTTTTTTTTTTAATAATGACCTTTGGTTAGTGCATTATGATGAGTAGCGCAGTAATAGTCACATCCAGGCTCCATTCTTGGCACCAGCTAGTCAGATCTTATTTCTCTGATCCAGGCATTTCAATAAATAGACCAGTGCTTATGAACCAGGCAAAAGTCCTGGCTGAGTAGGAAGGAGAAATAAAGTTATTAGAAACGTAATGCTGAGTAAGCACTAGAATAGTGGAAAGTTTTGTGGAGGAAATACCAGTGAGAATGGGGAGTGTCACAGAAGAGGTGGCTTAGATTTCCAAAATGTATGTGTGTGTTGGGGGAGTTGTGTTGTTTTTTTTTTTCAGTCAAATTTAGGTAAATTAATAAATTGTATATTCAGACAATAGAACTTTATTCAGTCCTAAAAAGAAATGAGCTGTCAGGCCATGAAAAGATATGGAACTTAAATGCATATTACCAAGTGAAAGAAGGCAGTCTGTCAAAGCTGTATACCGTGTGAGTCAAACTTTATGCCATTCTGGAAAAGGCAAAACTATGGCTCAGTTCATGATTGTGGGATCCAGACCCACATTGGACTCCACGCTAAGTGTGGGGCCTGCTTAGGGTTCTCTCTCTCCTCCCCCCCCCCCCTTTTTCCCTCCCGCACCCCTCCATCCTTCCCTCCCTCTCCCTCTCCCTCTATCCCCTGCTTATGCAAGCACATTGTCTAAGATGGAAAAAAAACAAGCCATCAGTGATTGCCAGGAGTTAGTGGGGAGGAAGGGATAAATAGAAGGAGCACAGAGAATTTTTAGTACCATGAAACCACTCTGTGTGATATTATAATGGTGAATATATCTCATTATATATTTGTTCAAACCCATAGAATGTACAACACCAGAATAAACCCTGATGTAAATTATAGACTTTGGGTGATACTGATGTGTCATTGTAGGCTTATCAGTTGAAACAAATGTACTGCTCTGCTTGGGGATGTTCATAATGGGGGAGGCTCTGCAATATGCAGAGCATATTGGAGGGCAGGGGGTTTGTGGGAACTGTGTCCTTCTGCTCAATTTTGCTGTGAACCTAAATTAACTGCTCTAAAATATTGCCTATTTTAAAATAAACATACTAAGTCCCACTCTAAAAGACAAAAAATAAAATAATATATGCATATATGTTATTGCCTCTGAAAATCTTGCCCGAGGGCATCACCTGAATCTCATGCCTTCTTCGAGTTTCAGATACAGCCTGGTCAACTCCTAAGGGAAATTGCCTTCTTGTTTCTTAACCAAGTCAAAATAAATATCCAAGCCTCTCAGAAAAAAACTGCATGCTGCTTAGACATTTTAGACTAAGCTATAGTATGCAATGTAAATTTGTGTGTGTGTGCGCACGCGTGCATAAATTTTCTTCTTAAGTAGCTAGGAGTTGGATGGCAGGAGCTGATGCTTTTAACCTTTTTGGAAGTTCTCAGGATCTACCATAACACTGAACTCCTTGCACTGTGACAAAATGGAAAACCACTGCACAAAGGAGGCCCACACAGGAGGGCCCTGTACTCTTCCTCAATCTCTGAATTTGCTTCACTGAAAATTACTTGTTTGACTTCACTATTGACATACTGATGGATATCTTCGATATGATGATTTTGTGTTAATTTGGCTAGGCTTTGGTGTCTAGGTGTTTGTTCAAACACCAGTCTGGATGTGGTGAAGGTATTTTTTAGATGTGATTAACATTTAAATCTGTAGACTTTGAGTAAAACAGATTACTCTCCATAATGTGAATGGCCCTCATCCAGTCGGTTGAAGGCCTTAAGAACAAAGATGGAAATTTCTTGAAGATAGAGTTTTTAAAATTGCCATAGACACCCTGCTAGAGTTGCCAGCCTGTTGGCCTGCTCTACAGATTTCTAATTTGTCATCTCTCCAATTGTGTGGGGCAGTTTATTAAAATATATCTATTGGGGCACCTGGGTGGTTCAGTTGGTTGAGCCTGTGACTCCAGCTCAGGTCATGATCTCACAGTTTGTGAGTTCAAGCCCCATGTCAGTGCCACACTGATAGTGCGGAGCCTGCTTGGGATTCTCTCTCTTTCTGCCCCTACCCCACTTGTGTGCTCTCTCTCAAAAATAAACAAACTTTAAAAAAAACTAAAATACATGTATCTATCTCTGTGTCTCTGTTTTTCAAATGCGTATTTTTTATATATATTTTATATGGTGTGTGTGTGTGTGTGTGTGTATAAAATGTTATTTCTGTTCCTTTACAGAACTTTAACAGACTCCTTTTGCAAACAGCATGACCTCCCTTATCCATCCATTCTTTCCTAGCCACCTGACAAAACAAGCCTGAATGAACCCAACCACTAATTTTCTCCGCCTTCAACTTGGCAGCTGAGCACCGTTAAGAGTAAATCACTGTTCTCCCAGTTGTGATGCTACAAAGCAGACAACAGGGAGCTTGTCTTCAGGGTAGTAGGACAACGTGATTCATAATGTATATTTGGTCTTTGTCCTATTTCTAGCACAGATATCCTAAAGCCCTTAGGATTTCCTAAGTGATAAGAGCAATTAAGTGTCTTTTTTGAAAATTCCAGTGTAGCGGTGCCTGGGTGGCTTAGTCGGTTAGGCCTCCGACTTGGACTCAGGTCATGATCTCGAGGTCCATGAGTTTGAGCCCTGCTTCAGGCTCTGTGCTGACAGCTCAGAGCTAGGAGCCTGCTTAAGATTCTCTTTCTCTCTCCTCTCTCTCTCTCTCTTCCCACCCTTCCCCCACTCATGTTCTGTCTCAACAATAAATAAACATCTAAAAATTTTTTTTTTAATTCCAGTGTAGTTAATAGTGCTGTACTAGTTTCAGGTATACAATATAGTGATTCGGCAGTTCTGTGTAGTACTCCGTGCTCAAGATAAGTGTACTCTTAATCCTTTTCATCTATTTCACCCCCACCTACCCACCTCTCCTCAGGCAACCAGCTATTCTCTAAAGTTAAAAGTGTTTTTGGTTTGTCTCTAATAAAGGTGTCTTGGTATTCATAACAAACTCCTTTCAAACACACCTGATTTGATGTTAATGAGGTGACTTTCTGAACGTATCTCATAGGGGATAGTTGCCAGGGGAACTAAATACATGATTAGAGGGTTGACCATTCATTCCCATTGCCCTG
Organism: Panthera uncia; assembly: GCF_023721935.1. NCBI lineage: Eukaryota > Metazoa > Chordata > Mammalia > Carnivora > Felidae > Panthera > Panthera uncia. The sequence continues at coordinate 44,080,335 of NC_064811.1, read as the reverse complement.
ACTCAGGAAGAGGAGGAGGCTACAGGTTAAATCAATAGGTAATGGCCAATGATTTAATCAATTATGCCTTAATAATTAAGCCTTTATAAAAACCCAGAAGGATGAGGTTTGGAGAGCTTCATTCTTGGCGACATGGAGATGAGGTGAGTGGTATGCCTGGAGAACATGATAGCTCCTTGCTCCCTTCCACGTACCTTGTCCTCTGCATTTCTTCCAGCTGGATGTTCTGAGTTAATTGTGTGGCGGATGGAAACTCCACACATTGAAGGTAGGGTCAAGGATAGTCAAAATCGCTTTTGAAATTATTATTTTTTTAAGAAATGACATTGACAACTGAGATAAATGGGGGATTAGGTGAAGAGAAGTGAAATTAGAATATAGCAACAAATGTGCAAAGGATCAGCAAGGTTCTAGGGTAGGCATTTGATATAGTGGACAGGAGAAGAGTAAAAAGGTAGTTGGGGAAACAGGTGTCTAAGACATGAAACTTGGGGCAGCTGGGTGGCTCAGTCAGTTAAGCATCTGACTCTTGATATCAGTGTTGTGACTTAAAGCCCCATGCTGGGCTCTGTGTTGGGCGTGAGATCTACTTAAAAACAAAAAACAACAACAACAAAAAAAAAAACCCTGAAACTCTGTTTTCAAGGTACTTAACTAGTATAAGAAGTCAAACTTAGAAATAATGTAGTTGGGGTGCATGAATGGCTTAGCTCAGTTAAGCATCAAAGTTTTGATCTCAGCTCGAGTCGATCTCAGGGTTGTGAGTTTAAACACTGCATTGGGTTCCATGGGCATGGAGCCTACTTAATGCAGCTGTTGCTAGCTTCTGTGAGAAATACAAGACCCCACTTGGGAAGGGTCCAAAGGCTTTTACCCTAGGGAAAAGCTAATATGCTAGCCTGTTACAGTTTTGTTTTGTGGCAGCAGACATGAGATTCCTGGGTCAAAGAGAAATTTATTATTCAAGGCAAAAGCAGTGGCCAGAGCTTCATTTATCAGTTCCCCCTGCCTCCCAAGTCCCACTGGGGTGATGGAGTCAGACAGAGATGGATGTCTGTGCATGCAGTAGGTTGTGTTACAGGAAAGAATACTAAGTTTGGGAGATTGGCTTTTATAGGAAATGGAAGCAAGCCTGCTCTTTGGGAAAGCATTACCTCAGCTCTGAAGATCCGTCACCCCAAACAACCCTGAAAAATGACCTGGATAAAAAGCAATCAATACCTTGTATTTTTGGCATGCCCAGCAAGAATTTGCAAGGACATTCAGGCCCATGGCAGAGTGTTCCTCCCAACAGTATGCTGGGTTCATGGGATGGTGGGGGAGGATAGGTAAATTCCAATACAAGGCTTGAAGAAAGGCATCAAGAAGGTGATGTTTAAGCTGTGTTTTCTTAAGAGGGGTAAATGTGCATCAAACAGGCACAGGGAGAAGAAAGGGTATTTCAGCCTGAGACCTAGCCAAAACACAGGTGTGGAAATTTGATAAGGGCTTGGTATATTCAGAAGATTTACTAGGGTCTCATCATAGCTGGAGCTTACAGGACCAGGTATGAGGAAGGGGGTGGGGGGAGCAGCGGCGCACTGACAGGGCTAGAAAGAGAACCATCTTGTTTACCTTGGTAAAGAGTCTGACTGTCCTCCTGCAGGCATTGAGGGACCACTGAAGGGGGTCTTAAGCAAGAGAATGTTATGGTTAATCTGGTTTATGTTTTAGAATGGTCACTCTAGATTACCAGCTAAAAATGGTGTCTTGAACACCGCCTTCTGCATTTGCTTCCTCTTAAGCCCCTTTGAAAATGATATTAAAGGGATTTAAGAGTCCTAAACTCTTAAGGATTAGAGGAAAAGATAAAATTCTGGAATCAAAAGCAAATGGTTCAGCTGATTTGGAAAAGTTGAATTTATATATATTTTGAGAGAGAGAGCGCATGTGGGTTGGGGTGGAGAAAGCATCCTAAACAGGCTCTGAGCTGTCAGTATGGAGCCCTACACAGGGCTCTATCCCATAAACTGTGAGATCATGACCTGAGCCAAAATCAAGATCGGACATGTAACCAACGGAACCACCCAGGAGCCCCTGGAAAAAGCTAAATTCTAAATCAGCAGAGAACAAAGGTAATAAACAATCCTATTTATATCACAGAACCCCTTAAAAACCTGAGAAGTTGGCTTCTGGAAAAGGGGCTGACAAGGGTAACTAAAAGGATTGGAAGGTCATTTAGGAATGAGTTATATCCTTATGCCGCTACTCATCACCCCTGCAGCTTAATTCTGAAGTCTTTTATTCATGAAAGAGTAAAACAATATTTTTGTGTTAGAGGATACCTGAAACAATTAAGTAAAAAAACTTATACTCAATTCTGAGACACATCCCTCCACCCCCACATACACCACAGCCCTTCTCTCAACTTGATTTTCAACGAACTTGTCCCACAGACTCTGTTTCCAATTGCTTTTAAATGTCCCACTTTTAAATATGTGCAGATAAGTCACAATTACCAAACACCCCAGGAAGCCTCTAACATGAAAGATAGTGTCTGAAATCAACTAAAGAAGAAAAAAGCATATCCTACAGGGGGAAAAACAAAAAAAGCTACCATTAATATCAGAGTTGAAAGATGATAATGAATAAAACCGACATCACTCTAGCAGCAATTCATAGTTGGAGCCAAGCAAGACTGGAAAAGCTTTAGGGAAAAGCTGACCAAGAAGACCTGAACTAAGGTAGCAGTAGTGGAAATGAAGATAAGAACAATTTTTAAATGCAGATTGTAGGTCCCTCTGTAGAAAACTAATTCAGAACCTCTGGGGACAGAGGTCCAGGAATCTGTAATCTGTTTAACATCACCACAGCAGCTAGACTTTGAGATTAGGGACTGGAGACCTAGGGTCTAATTGGGTATGGGGGGGGCGGGGTGTCTAGATTTCTTTACTGGCTGGGTGGATGATGGTGTCATTCTCAAATACAGAAACAAGTTTGGGAATACCCCCTTCCTCCTAAAAAAAAAAAAAAATGATAGTTTGAGTAGCCTGTGGTACGTCTGGGTGAAAGTATCAATGAGCAGGTGGAGCTATCCCTTGCTTGGATTACTGCTAGTTTCTTACCACTGACCCTTAAGGACACAGGGTGTCCCATGATTTTTCATGTATGGTTGTCCATGCTGGGCTGTTTTCTCAGTCCTTCAGCACACACACACCCCAAAACAACAACAACAAACTCAGCTATTGCAGAGAGTAAAAATAGCATTCTTGCCTTTGACACTTGTAATAATTTATGTCTCTAACGATAACTTGGAAACAAATTATTATTTAGGCATGTAGCTTTGGTCACTCTCTCCCACTCAGACCTGTTTTATTTATTGCTCCTATTAGTGAAAAATATTTTTAGTCATCGTTTAAAACCTGTCTCTTCCAATTATGTCTGTCTCAGCCTAATTATGACAGGGACCTCCTTTGCAGGCTTCGTTGCAGGAGTCACAATCTTCCCAAACGCTACTGCAGATTTCCAGACAATATAGAATGGATTAAGTCTTTTCTTTTTAATTTAACGTTTGTTTATTTTTGAGAGAGACAGAGTGTGAGCAGGGGAGGGGCAGCCAGAGAGGGAGACACAGAATCCAAAGCAGGCTCCAGGCTCTGTGTTGTCAGCACAGAGCCCCACGAGGGGCTCAAACTCACAAGCCGTGAGATCATGACCTAAACCGAAGTCGGACGCCTAACCTACTGAGCCACCCAGGCGGATTAAGTCCACTTTCTATTGCACTTCACAACTATTTCATCTTCCTTTACATCAACCCTAGGCAATATCTTTCTCTCCACTTTGTGGAAAAGGAGACACCGTCTCTGAATTAAAGTACTTTGCCCGAGTTTCTTGGTATAGCTCCACACTGGTCAGCTCCAACGTCTTTGAAAATCTTGCCCAAAACCCAGCGCGACCAAAACAGGTGCCTGAGCTGACAGCATTAGGCAAAAAGGCTGCCAGCTCTACTCCCAGGTTGGCCCAGCCCTCTCGGGAGGGGGCGGGGCAGTGAGACACTACCCGCTCTGGGTAGCTCCAGCTGACGTCATTGCAACAGCGACGCAGAAGATTTACGCGACAGCCTGCGCCTCTTAGATCCCAGCGGTCATTGCGGCCGGCAGGCTTTACGGCTTGGGTGTGGCTGCTCTTTCACATATGCGTGGTGAGGTCTCCGATTCAGCTTGTTGGAGGGTCAGGTTGCGCTCAGACCTCTGCCCCAACCCTCAGGCCAGGCCTTCTAAGTGAGTCTCGCAGGAGGTGGTGTCCAGCGGGGACTTGTGTGGGAGAAGTGAAGTAAGGTGAGGCCTGGCGCTACCTGTGCACAGATTGTTGAACTTCAGGGCCACTGCTTTGCTTCGGATGTGAGTCAGTGGCATCTGGCAGGTTGATGTGCAGACTAAAGTGACCTGTGTGATCTCTTCCTGAGTTGCCCAGCTTCGGACCCTCTGCCCCTTCTTTAGAAGAAAATAAGTGTGCCCCACCTCCTTACTAGGTTTGGAAGCTATAGAGTGCATTGTTATTCAATGTAGTTGTGTAATGGAAATTAAGAAGCCCATGGATGGGGAGGGGGGGAAGTTTCTAGATTATTTAACTGTCTTTAAGATAACTAATAACCTAGAGAGAGATCTCTGGAGCACGACAGTTTGTTGACAGTCTTAAGACCTTTGAAGACTAAATAGCAGCATCTACTGCTGTAAATGAAGTAGGGAATATCTTTAACTTCATGGTTCCATTACATGTGAATCTGCTAAACTTACTTGCTTCTTCCCCCCCCCCCCCCTTATAAGGGCTCAGAAATGTTTGGGTGTATAAAAGTATATAGTGTTCTTATATTTATTTGTTTATTCATTCATGTATTTGTTTTTTATTTTTTTTAAAAATGTTTATTCTTTGAGAGAAAGAACAAGCAGGGGAGGGGCAGAGAGAAAGGGAGACAGAATCCCAAGACCCTGGCTGTCAGCTCAGAGCTCAGTATGGGGCTCAGGCTCATCAACCCAACCGGGAGATCATGACCTGAGCCGAAACCAGAACTAGGATGCTCAGTGAGCCACCCAGATACCCCTCTTTTTTTTTTTTTTAAGTATAGTATTCTTTATTGGAGAGGATATTTATTTTATGATTCAGTTAATGAAAATGAAAACCTTGGAGAGTAGATTTTGCCTTAAGTGTGTAGCAACCCCTGGGAAACTGACAGTTAAAAGTAGAAAAACCTATTAATTGTATAGAGAGGTGTGGTAGCCTTGTAATTTGTCATAAAAATGGTGTATCTTCAGTTACCTTTATAATCTTGCCCCTTAACTTTGAAGTCAAGTATTTTGGAGTATAAAAATTAATCAGAATGTCCTCATGGAAAATTAAGTGCTATAATTGCTTTTGCATTAAAAAATGCAATTTTGGGGACACCTGGGTGGCTCAGGTGGTTAAGCGTCTGACTTCAGCTCAGGTCATGATCTCACAGTTCATGAATTCAAGCCCGCATCGGGCTCTATGCTGACAGGTCCGAACCTGGAGCCTGTTTCAGATTCTGTGTTTCCTTCTCTCTCTGGCCTTCTCTCTCTCTCTCTCTCTCTCTCTCTCTCTCTCTTTCTTTCTCTTTCTCTCTCTTTCTCTCAAAAAAATAGACATTAGAAAAATGCATTTTTTTGGCACATACACATAAGATTTTTATGAAAATGCCTTAGTATAATATAGGCAATTTGTTATTCACAGTGGGAGAGAGTAGCAGAAGGTATCCTTCTGTACTGACTATACCTTGTCAGGGATAAACTCATTTGGCATGATTAATGGATAGTATGGACAGTCATCTTTATATAATGATAATTTGTGTGCATGAGGAAGAGCTTAAAATTTTAATCTTGTATATTACAAAAGAAAATATTTATAGAAATGCTTACTAAAAATACTGTAAATACCAAAGATCTTTTATTTTTAAACTTTATATTTAGAAATCATAGCATTTTCAAACCTTATGGGTCTCAATAGTTATTGGTTCATTTTGCTCTTTTTTGTTCTCTAATTCACATCAATTAAATGACATGGGTGAAAGTTAATTTTATTTTTTATTTCTTTAAAAAAATTTTTTTTATGTTTATTTGCTTTTTGAGAGAAAGAGAGACAGAGTCGTGAGCAGGGGAGGGACAGAGAGAGGGAGACACAGAATCCGAAGCAGTCTCCAGGCTCTCAGCTGTCAGCACAGAGCCCGATGCAGGGCTTGAACTCACAGACTGAGAGATCATGACCTGAGCTGAAGTCGGACGCTTAACCGACTGAGCCACCCAGGCACCCCTTATTTTTTATTTCTTTTTTTATTAAAAAAATTTTTTTTAACATTTATTTTGTAGAGAAAGAGAGCGTGAGCAAGAGAGGGGCAAAGAGAGGGAGACACAGAATCGGAAACAGGCTCCAGGCTTTGAGCTGTCACCACAGAGCCCAACGTGGTGCTTGAACCCACGAGTGTTAAGATCATGATCTGAACTAAATTCGGCCGCCTAACCGACTGAGCGCCCCCCAAGAGTCCCTTTATTTCTTTTTTTAATTAAAAATTTTTATGTTTGTTTGTTTGTTTGTTTATTTATTTATTTTGGAGAGAGAATAACAGAGTGCAAGTCGGGGAGGGACAGAGAAAGAGGGAGACACAGGATCTGAAGCAGGCTCCAGGCTCTGAGTTGCCAGCACAGAGCCCAACGTGGGGCTCAAACTCACGAACCAGGAAATCATAACCTGAGATGTAGTCAGATGCTTAATTGATGGAGCCACCCAGGCTCCTCTATTTTTATTTCTTCAAAGTTTATTTTAAGAGGGAGAGAATCCCAAGCAACCACATTGTCAGTACAGAGCCCTACAAGGGGCTCAGTCCCATAACTGAGATCATGACCTGAGCTGGAATCAAGAGTCAGATGCTTTACTAATTGAGCCACTCAGACAACCTGGTTAATTTTATTTTGAATTAGTAATGAAATCAGTTCAAATAAATATGAACAAATAAACTTGAATAATTAAAATAGGCTACTGGGTAAATCTCATTTGCTTTTGAAATATGGAAAAGAGTTCACAGAAGAGAAAAAAATCACCTTGCCTTTCAAGGAAATACTAGTAATTGTTTCTTTTAAATCACTGATCCCTAAAGGGTTTTTTTGTTTGTTGGTTTGGTTTGTTTTGTTTTGATGAATTACTATTTCTACTCTGGGGTGCCTGCGTGGCTCAGTCAGTTAAGCATCCAACTTTGGCTCAGGTCATGATCTCCAGTTCATGAGTTTCAACCCCACATCAGACTCTGCTGTTAGCACAGAGCCTGCTTTAGATCCTCTGTCCCCCTCTTTCTTTGACCCTCCCCTGCTCGTGCATGTGTGCGAGCGCGTGGGTTCCCTTGCTCCCTCTCAAAAATAAACATTAAAAAAAAAACAAAACTAGAGGATAAAGAGCTTATTCAACAATTACAAAAGGGACTTGATGTGACCTCTGAAGTCTTATATAATATCATAGTTTATATACAGTGGACTAAAATTGGATCGATTTAGATAGATTTTCCTTTTTTCTATCAAAGGTTGACTTTGCTTTCACCTAAGTTCAGTTTCTAAAAGTATAGTTTATTTGTATTAATCTCTTCAAAGACATTTTGCAGGATTTTAACTACTTAATCTGGGATGGAAACCAAAGAAAAAATGAAAAGAAAATTAAGCATGTAGTGCTTTAAATTGTTTTTTTTTTTTCTTAATGTTTATTTATTCTTGAGAGAGAGAGACTGAGCATTAGTGGGGGAAGGGCAGAGAGAGAGGGAGAGACAGAATCCAAAACAGGCTCCAGCTCTGATCTGTCAGCACCAAGTCCGGCACGGGGCTTGAACCCATGAACTGTGAGATTATGACCGGAGCCGAAGTTGAACACTTAACTGAGCCACCCAGACACCCCTAAAGTGGGTTTTATTGGTTAATTTTTTATATGCATTTTTTACATTGTGGTAAGTTGAGAGAGAATTCTACATTTCTACCTGTTTCATTCTCATCTGTGTATACCACTCCTCTCCCAAATTTTCTTCCAGCTCAGACCTAGTGTTAGGTTGATAGTATCAAATTAATTTTCAACTCCTTGTTCTCAACATAGATACTTCCTAAATTCAGAGATTAATTATGTTTTTGATATAGTTGTTTTTGTGAGGAATGATTTATATTGAAGTTTCTCTCTCCCTTTTTCACCCTGCCATGTTCCCTAAAACTCCCTATCCCCATAATATTTCTGTATATAGGTGGAGTTCTCTGCTACCAATGAGGCTTCAATAAACCAGTGAAATGACTCTTCAGGAATTGGTACATCGGGCTGCCTCCATTTATTCAGATAAAATAGCTGTATGTTTTGATGAGTGTAACAACCAGCCTCCAGTTTATTACACCTATAAGTCTGTGGTTCATGCTGCTTCAGAATTATCAAATTTTCTACTATTACACTGTGACTTTCAAGGAATTCGGGAAGTTGGTCTCTACTGCCATCCTGGTATTAACTTACCCTCTTGGATTTTAGGGTAATTATTTTAATGCTGAATTTTTAGTTTTCTAACCTAATTTTTAATTCTTTAATACATAGAGTGTTGTATCTTACATAAAAATACAATAGTATACAGAATAGTGTTGCTTGGTCAGTTTTAGAGAGGCTAAAGAAGTTCGTATTTCCCAACAATTATTTTTAATCATTTAATTGATCTGAGTTTATTTAGGAGACAAGAAATTTTCATTAATAGAATATTTAAGTATCTCCAAAATATAAGGGCTTCATTTGTCTACCGAAAGAAAATGGTCATAAATTCGTTATATCAAAGCAAACAAGTATTTCAGAAATAACATGACCATTTTTTCTCCTGAGACTGAAGTTTAGGTACTCAAAGTATTCAGTAAATGAATGAATAAGTGAAGTTTTGGATGTTGGTCATAAAAAAATGAGCTATGGACTGAGGACACTAATTATTATTTGCAAAATGTTCATCATTAAGTTGTTATAGAATATTATCCTTATATAGTGATTTCTGTACTAGGGTTCTACAGTAAATAAAAGCTATTAAAGAAGTAGAAAAGTTGATGCTCATCCCATAATATGTGTGTTAGTAGATTAATGTATAAATGTAAAGCAAAAAAAGTTAAAATTTGGCTTCCATTCAATCATTGAAAAAATTTTATTGAAAATTTACTCTGTGCAAAAATCCATTGTCCCCAAAGTATACCTGAAAGTACTTTTTTTAGATTTTATTTTTAAGTAATCTCTACACCCAGTTTGGGGTTTGATTTCCCACAACCCCAGTATCAAGAGTCTTGTGCTCTACTGACTGAGCCAGACAAGCACCCTTACCTCAGAGTATTTTTGGTTAAAACAACTAACTGATTTTGGATCTTAAAGTGATAAAAATTTAATGGTGGATATTCTGCCTTAAAAACAAAATAGAAATAACTATAAGCAACGATGTGTCAACAAAAACATTGGCATTTCTGATATAGTCGTTGGTAAAGTACATAGGGAAATAGAAATACTTAAAGATGATTTTCAACAGATCTTCTCTGCTGAAGAAATGCTATTCTATACTCTTTATTTAGAATTCTCCAAGTCCCTGCTGCTTATGCTCCTATTGATCCAGATGCACCACCAGTGTTGTCAACTCATTTTATGAAAAAATGTAATCTAAGTTATATTCTTGTTGACAAACAGCAAATTAATGTAAGTGTGTGTATTTAAATTTGTGTGTGTGTTTATCTTTCAATTGAAGGGTGTGTGTGTACATTTCTACGTTTCCTAAATGTAGACATTTGGGTTGGATAATTGTTGTGAGGAGTGTCCTGTACATTATAGGTTATTTGAACAGCCTCCCTGGTTTCCACCCACTAAATGCCAGTAGCACTGCCTCGACCCCACCCCATCCCAGTTGTGACAATGAAAATTGTCTCCAGAAATGGCCAGATGTCTCCTGGAGGTACAATTCACCTCCTACACTCTATTGAGAAACACTGCCCTATAGCATGAAGGCTATATGCCCTAGACATATAATTACTGTGCATTATTTTGAATTTCCTTTCTCTTTCCAAAGTTGTTTCTAGGAAAATTTTATAATAATGGAAACCTTTTTTAAAATTTTATTTATTTTTGAGAGGGAGAGGGAAACAGGTACAGAGGGAGGGAGAGAGAGAATCCCAAGCAGGCCTTGAGCTGTCAGCGCAGACCCCAACATGGGGCTTGAACTCACAAACTGAGATTATGACCTGAGCCGAAATCACGAGTTGGATGCTCAACTGACTGAGCCACCCAGGTGCCCCAAAACCATATCTTTGTATATTTGTAGCAATTTGTAGTGATCAACAACATTAAAGAACAATAACCAGGCTTAGATTTTGAAAAAGAGATTGGCACTTAGAGTTTTCCAGAGAGGTCTAGTCTATTTTTTTAAAATGCCCATTTATTTTGAGAACACAAGCCGGGGAGGGGCAGAGAGAGGGAGAAAGAGAATCCCAAGCAGGCTGTATGCAGCCAGCACAGAGGTTGACATGGGGCTTGATCTCACAATCGAGTGAGATCATGACCTGAGCCGAAATCAAGAGTTGGACGCTTAACCAACAGAGCCAGTCAGGCACTTCCTAAATTTATTTTTTAATTTTTAAGTGACTGCCAACCAAATATGTAGCCAAGAGACATTGCTTTATGGGCAAGAGTTGGTTATTACATGTTCAGGAAGATCCAGCCCATGTTTCATTATTTCTTCATAAAATATTGTTTTACCAAAGAGGAGAAAAGAGCATTATAGAACATATATTCAGTTTAGCCTGTTTTTACCCATTTCCTAGCTGAACCAATTTGTATTTGAGGATAACTTAAA
>NC_064811.1:44066303-44069461 GCF_023721935.1 Panthera uncia | reverse complement strand
TAACTTAAATGCGTTCCACTTATGTATCTATATGTCTGTGCATCTCTGAATATATAATGAAAAATATCAAAAGCTTGAGATGCATGGAGGAATTCCTAGAGAATCACGAGTATTAGAATAAAGACTCTAGAAGGAGACAACTAAAGTATAATTGGTGAATATTTTCTAAATAAACATTAATGTGTAGTCAAAAGTTTTCTCAGATTGTTTATTTGTTTGTTTGCTTTTTTAATGTTTGTTTATTTTTGCGAGAACACCAGAAAGCTGGAGAGGGGCAAAGAGAGGGACAGAGGATCCAAAGCAGGCTCCATGCTGATAGCAGAGAGCCCACTGTGGGGCTTGAACTCATGAACCGCGAGGTTATGACCTGAGCTAAAGTTGGACACTTAACCAACTGAGCCACCCAGGTGACCCTGGTTATTTCTTTGTTGATGTAATAAAGCTAAAATGGGAATGTGACATTTGTTTTTCTTGACAGCCTTGGTGAAGGTTTTATAAAAGAGGTGGTTGAATTTGAGAATTGTCAGTATTGCGTGTTCTTTTTTTTTTTTTTAATTTTTTTTAACGTTTATTTATTTTTGAGACAGAGAGAGACAGAGCATGAACGGGGGAGGGTCAGAGAGAGAGGGAGACACAGAATCTGAAACAGGCTCCAGGCTCTGAGCAGTCAGCACAGAGCCCGACGCGGGGCTCGAACTCACATACCACGAGATCGTGACCTGAGCCGAAGTCGGACGCTTAACCGACTGAACCACCCAGGCGCCCCTTGCGTGTTCTTTATAACTGCTTATATAAGGAGTTGGTCATATAGAAAACACCATAGGAAGTCCCTTGCTTCCCCTTCCATTACTTTGATGATGGTATAAGTGTTCCTCCTTGACACATGAGCAATCAGGATGTACTTACTGAACCCAGCATCCACTAGAATAGTAGTTCTCAGCTGGAGATCATTTTGCCTCCCAGGAGACATTTGGCAATGTCCACAGTTATTTTTTATTATGCTGACAGTGCGGTGTTCCTGGCATCTAGTGGGTAGAGGCCATAGATGCTGCTAAAAATCCTATAAAGCACAAGATAACCTACAAAGATTTATCTGGTGCAAAATGTCAGTAGTGTTGAGATTGAGAAACCATACACTAAAGACAAGTTTTTTGGGAGGGCATCAGTATGTGAAAGAAGCCCAAGACCTGGTTCCAGCTGCTTATAACGTATAATTGACCTTTGGACAACATGGTTTGAACTGCGCAGGTCCACTTACATGCGATGGTTTTTTTGTTTTGTTTTGTTTGTTTTTTTTAATACAGTACAGTACACCATTGTAAATGTATTTTCTCATGATTTTCTTTTTTAGCATTGATACAATACATTTTAATATAGTCCATATTCAGATTTCCATATTTACCTCCAAAAAATCCTTTTAGCTTTTTTGGGGGAGGGGTACAAAATCCAGTCAAATATCATATAATACATCCCTTTCTCACACCTCCTTAGTATCCTTTCATCTAGAACAGCTCTCCTACCTTTTTCAAAAATATTTCACATCTTTCAGAAATCAGAGTTATTGAGGTATAATGTACATAGAGTAAAAATCACCTAGTTTATGTGTACATTTTAATGAGTTTTGGCAAATATAAACAGTTATGAAAACACCTCTTCAATAATGATATGTTTTCCTTATTTCAAAATCCTTGTGCCCCTTTTCAGTCAGTCCCAAGTACATTTTTTACATTTCCTCTTTTTTGAAACTATTTTAAAGGCTTTTGTGATGCCACGGCTGGTCTAGTTTTCCTCCCAGATCTCCTCAGTCACTTTAGCCAGCTTCTCTTCCTCTGTGAGGACAGGAAACTTGTTTGTAACAGTTTGTCACTTAGGATCATATCCTCAACACCTAGAACAATACCTGGTGTAGGAAACACTGCAAAGTGAGGCACTTTGAACTATGCTCATTTATGTAATGTTTAGTTTCCAGCTAAATATTACCTTCATTTTCTAAATGACCATAAAGCTCAACAAAGTATAATTGGTACCATTTACAAAACCACTATATAACAAAGCCAGGATTTAAATACATTGGGTAAAATATGTTCTGATTAATTATATTTCAGTATTAAAAATTGTTTTTAATGTGTATAGAGTTGATACAAAATGTTACATTGGTTTCAGGTGTGCAACGTGATCGAGCGTCTCTATACATTATGCTAAGGTCGCTACAAGTGTAGCTACCAACTCACTGTACGGTGTGATTATGGTATCACTGACTATATTCCCTACGCTGTACCTTTTATTCCCTATTATCTCAGTATTTACAGACAGATGTGTGAATATTGAAAATAATTGCTATTACAGAATTTAAGATTTTTAGAGCCCTTTATTCTTAGGGTATAAGGTTATGCACATTCACTAAGAGCTGTATAATGTAATACTTATGTAACATTTTGAATTTGAAAAGCACTTGTTGAACTGCAGAATAAGTAAGGCAAATGTTATTTGGTCATTACTTTGTAGTCACTTGAGAGATTTTATGAGTTTAATTCTTTTTTTTAATTGAAGTATAGTTGGCATCCAATGTTAGTTTCAAGTGTACAACGTAGTGGTTCAAGTTTATATGTTATCTTCATTGTAAGTGTAGCTACCATCTGTTGCCATATAATGGTATTACAATGTTATTGACTATATTCCCTATGCTGTACCTTTTATCCCCATAACTTATTCCGTAACTGGAAGCCTGTATCTCCTTTTCACCCATTTTCACCCATTTTCACCCACCCTTCTCCCCCTATGGCAACCACATTTGTTCTTTGTATTTATGGGTCTGTTTGTGTTTTTTGTTTTTGTTCTTTAGATTACACATATAAATGAAATCATGGTATATTTCTCTCTTGTTTCATTTAGCATAATTCCCTTGAAGTCTGTGTTGTAAATGGCAAGATCTCCTTTTTATGGCTGAATAATATTCATGTGTGTGTATGTGTACATTATAGCATCTTTATCCATTTATTTATTGGACACTTGGTTGCTTCCATATCTTGGCTGCTGTAAATAGCCCTGCAATGCACATAGGAATGCATATATCTTCTTGTATTATGTTTTCTTTTTTTTTTTTATTTTTATTTTTTTTTATTTTTTAATATATGAAATTTACTGTCAAATTGGTTTCC
>NC_064811.1:43956034-44061303 GCF_023721935.1 Panthera uncia | reverse complement strand
CGAGTAAGAGATTGCTACGGCTGAGGTCAGAGAGGTCTTTTCCTGCTTTCTCCTCTAAGGTTTTGATGGTTTCCTGTCTCACATTCAGGTCCTTTAACCATTTTGAGTTTATTTTTGTGAATGGTGTGAGAAAGTGGTCTAGTTTCAACCTTCTGCATGTTGCTGTCCAGTTCTCCCAGCACCATTTGTTAAAGAGACTGTCTTTTTTCCATTGGATGTTCTTTCCTGCTTTGTCAAAGATGAGTTGGCCATACGTTTGTGGGTCTAGTTCTGGGGTTTCTATTCTATTCCATTGGTCTATGTGTCTGTTTTTATGCCAATACCATGCTGTCTTGATGATGACAGCTTTGTAGTAGAGGCTAAAGTCTGGGATTGTGATGCCTCCTGCTTTGGTCTTCTTCTTCAAAATTACTTTGGCTATTTGGGGCCTTTTGTGGTTCCATATGAATTTTAGGATTGCTTGTTCTAGTTTCGAGAAGAATGCTGGTGCAATTTTGATTGGGATTGCATTGAATGTGTAGATAGCTTTGGGTAGTATTGACATTTTGACAATATTTATTCTTCCAATCTATGAGCATGGAATGTCTTTCCATTTCTTTATATCTTCTTCAATTACCTGCATAAGCTTTCTATAGTTTTCAGCATACAGATCTTTTACATCTTTGGTTAGATTTATCCCTAGGTATTTTATGCTTCTTGGTGCAATTGTGAATGGGATCAGTTTCTTCATTTGTCTTTCTGTTGCTTCATTGTTAGTGTATAAGAATGCAACTGATTTCTGTGCATTGATTTTGTATCCTGCAACTTTGCTGAATTCATGTATCAGTTCTAGCAGACTTTTGGTGGAGTCTATCGGATTTTCCATGTATAATATCATGTCATCTGCAAAAAGCGAAAGCTTGACTTCATCTTTGCCAATTTTGATGCCTTTGATTTCCTTTTGTTGTCTGATTGCTGATGCTAGAACTTCCAGCACTATATTAAACAACAGCGGTGACAGTGGGCATCCCTGTCGTGTTCCTGATCTCAGGGAAAAAGCTCTCAGTTTTTCCCCGTTGAGGATGATGTTAGCTGTGGGCTTTTCATAAATGGCCTTTATGATCTTTAAGTATGTTCCTTCTATCCCGACTTTCTCAAGGGTTTTTATTAAGAAAGGGTGCTGGATTTTGTCAAAGGCCTTTTCTGCATCGATTGACAGGATCATATGGTTCTTCTCTTTTTTTTTGTTAATGTGATGTATCACGTTGATTGATTTGCGAATGTTGAACCAGCCCTGCATCCCAGGAATGAATCCCACTTGATCATGGTGAATAATTCTTTTTATATGCTGTTGAATTCGATTTGCTAGTATCTTATTAAGAATTTTTGCATCCATATTCATCAGGGATATTGGCCTGTAGTTCTCTTTTTTTACTGGGTCTCTGTCTGGTTTAGGAATCAAAGTAATACTGGCTTCATAGAATGAGTCTGGAAGTTTTCCTTCCCTTTCTATTTCTTGGAATAGCTTGAGAAGGATAGGTATTATCTCTGCTTTAAATGTCTGGTAGAACTCCCCTGGGAAGCCATCTGGTCCTGGACTCTTATTTGTTGGGAGATTTTTGATAACCGATTCAATTTCTTCGCTGGTTATGGGTCTGTTCAAGCTTTCTATTTCCTCCTGATTGAGTTTTGGAAGAGTGTGGGTGTTTAGAAATTTGTCCATTTCTTCCAGGTTGTCCAATTTGCTGGCATATAATTTTTCATAGTATTCCCTGATAATTGTTTGTATCTCTGAGGGATTGGTTGTAATCATTCCATTTTCATTCATGATTTTATCTATTTGGGTCATCTCCCTTTTCTTTTTGAGAAGCCTGGCTAGAGGTTTGTCAATTTTGTTTATTTTATCAAAAAACCAACTCTTGGTTTCGTTGATCTGCTCTACAGTTTTTTTAGATTCTATATTGTTTATTTCTGCTCTGATCTTTATTATTTCTCTTCTTCTTCTGGGTTTAGGCTGCCTTTGCTGTTCTGCTTCTATTTCCTTTAGGTGTGCTGTTAGATTTTGTATTTGGGATTTTTCTTGTTTCTTGAGATAGGCCTGGATTGCAATGTATTTTCCTCTCAGGACTGCCTTCGCTGCGTCCCAAAGCGTTTGGATTGTTGTATTTTCATTTTCGTTTGTTTCCATATATATTTTAATTTCTTCTCTAATTGCCTGGTTGACCCACTCATTCGTTAGTAGGGTGTTCTTTAACCTCCATGCTTTTGGAGGTTTTCCAGACTTTTTCCTGTGGTTGATTTCAAGCTTCATAGCATTGTGGTCTGAAAGTATGCATGGTATAATTTCAATTCTTGTGTACTTATGAAGGGCTGTTTTGTGACCCAGTATATGATCTATCTTGGAGAATGTTCCATGTGCACTCGAGAAGAAAGTATATTCTGTTGCTTTGGGATGCAGAGTTCTAAATATATCTGTCAAGTCCATCTGATCCAATGTATCATTCAGGGCCCTTGTTTCTTTATTGACTGTGTGTCTAGATGATCTATCCATTTCTGTAAGTGGGGTGTTAAAGTCCCCTGCAATGACCACATTCTTATCAATAAGGTTGCTTATGTTTATGAGTAATTGTTTTATATATCTGGGGGCTCGGGTATTTGGCGCATAGACATTTATAATAGTTAGCTCTTCCTGGTGGATAGACCCTGTGATTATTATATAATGCCCTTCTTCATCTCTTGTTACAGCCTTTAATTTAAAGTCTAGTTTGTCTGATATAAGTATGGCTACTCCAGCTTTCTTTTGGCTTCCAGGAGCATGATAAATAGTTCTCCATCCCCTCACTCTCAATCTAAAGGTGTCCTCAGATCTAAAATGAGTCTCTTGTAGACAGCAAATAGATGGGTCTTGTTTTTTTATCCATTCTGATACCCTATGTCTTTTAGTTGGCGCATTTAATCCATTTACATTCAGTGTTATTATAGAAAGATATGGGTTTAGAGTCATTGTGATGTCTGTATGTTTTATGCTTGTAGTGATGTCTCTGGTACTTTGTCTCACAGGATCCCCCTTAGGATCTCTTGTAGGGGTGGTTTCGTGGTGACAAATTCCTTCAGTTTTTGTTTGTTTGGGAAGACCTTTATCTCTCCTCCTATTCTAAATGACAGACTTGCTGGATAAAGGATTCTCGGCTGCATATTTTTTCTGTTTAGCACACTGTAGATATCGTGCCAAGCCTTTCTGGCCTGCCAAGTTTCAAAGGAGAGATCAGTCACGAGTCTTATAGGTCTCCCTTTATATGTGAGGGCACGTTTATCCCTTGCTGCTTTCAGAATTTTCTCTTTATCCTTGTATTTTGCCAGTTTCACTATGATATGTCGTGCAGAAGATCGATTCAAGTTACGTCTGAAGGGAGTTCTCTGTGCTCTTGGATTTCAATGCCTTTTTCCTTCCCCAGTTCAGGGAAGTTCTCAGCTATAATTTGTTCAAGTACCCCTTCAGCACCTTTCCCTCTCTCTTCCTCCTCTGGGATACCAATTATGTGTATATTATTTCTTTTTAGTGTATCACTTAGTTCTCTAATTTTCCCCTCATACTCCTGGATTTTTTTATCTCTCTTTCTTTCAGCTTCCTCTTTCTCCATAACTTTATCTTCTAGTTCACCTATTCTCTCCTCTGCCTCTTCAAGCCGAGCCATTGTGGTTTCCATTTTGTTTTGCATTTCGTTTAAAGCGTTTTTCAACTCCTCGTGACTGTTCCTTAGTCCCTCGATCTTTATGGCAAGAGATTCTCTGCTGTCCTGTATACTGTTTTCAAGCCCAGCGATTAATTTTATGACTATTATTCTAAATTCACTTTCTGTTATATTATTTAAATCCTTTTTGATCAGTTCATTAGCTGTTGTTATTTCCTGGAGATTCTTCTGAGGGGAATTCTTCCGTTTGGTCATTTTGGAGAGTCCCTTGCGTGGTGAGGACCTGCAGTGCACTTCCCCTGTGCTGTGGTGTATAACTGGAGTTGGTGGGCGGGGCCGCAGTCCGACCTGATTTCTGCCCCCAGCCCACTGCTGGGGCCACAGTCAGACTGGTGTGTGCCTTCTCTTCCCCTCTCCTAGGGGCGGGATTCACTGTGGGGTGGCATGTCCCGTCTGGGCTACTTGCACACTGCCAGGCTTGTGTTGCTGGGGATCTGGCGTATTAGCTGGGGTGGGTAGGCAAGGTGCACGGGGGCTGGAGGGGCAGGCTTAGCTCGCTTCTCCTTAGGTGATCCACTTCAGGAGGAGCCCTGTGGCAGCGGGAGGGAGTCAGATCCGCTGCCGGAGGTTTGGCTCCGCAGAAGCACAGAGTTGGGTGTTTGCGCAGAGCGAGCAAGTTCCCTGGCAGGAACTGGTTCCCTTTGGGATTTTGGCTGGGGGATGGGCGGGGGAGATGGCGCTGGCGCCTTTGTTCCCCGCCAAGCTGAGCTCTGCCGTCTGGGGGCTCAGCAGCTCTCCCTCCCTTTGTCCTCCAGCCTTCCCGCTTTCCAAGCAGAGCTGTTAACTTATGACCTCCCAGATGCTAAGTCGCGCTTGCTGTCGGAACACAGTCCGTCAGGCCCCTCCGCTTTTGCCAGCCAGACTCGGGGGCTCTGCTTGGCCGGCGAGCCGCCCCTCCGCCCCGGCTCCCTCCCGCCAGTCCGTGGAGCGCGCACCGCCTCGCCGCCCTTCCTACCCTCTTCCGTGGGCCTCTAGTCTGCGCTTGACTCCGGAGACTCCCTTCTGCTAATCCTCTGGCGGTTTTCTGGGTTCTTTAGGCAGGTGTAGGTGGAATCTAAGTGATCGGCAGGACGCGCTGTGAGCCCCGCGTCCTCCTACGCCGCCATCTTCCGGAACCTCCTCTTCTTGTATTATGTTTTCATTTTCTTTGGGTAAATGCCCAGTAGTGGAATTACTGGATCATATGGTATCCTTTTTTTTTTTTTTTTTTTTTAATGTTTATTTATCTTGAGAAGGAGAAAGAGAATCCCAAGCAGTCTCTGCACTATCAGCACAGAACCCGATGCAGGGTTTGATCTCATGAACTGTGAGATCATGATCTGAGCTGAGATCAAGATTCAGATGCTTAACCGACTGAGAGCCACCCAGGTTCCCCTCATATGGTAGTTCTAATTTTAAGTTTTTGAGGAGCCTCCATCCAGTTTACCACAGTGGCTGCACCAATTTACATCCTCACCAATATTTGTTATTTCTTGTCTTTTTGATTCTACTCATTTTGACAAATGTGAGGTAGTATCTCATATTTTTGATTTGCATTTCCCTGATTAGTGACGTTGAATGTCTTTCATGTGCCTGTTGGCCATCTAGATGTCGTCTTTGGAAAATATCTATTCAGGTTCTCTGCCTATTTTTTTTTTAATTTTATTTTTAATTTTTTTAAATTTACATCCAAATTAGTTAGCATATAGTGCAACAATGATTTCAGGAGTAGACTCCTTAATGCCCCTTACCCATTTAGCCCATCCCCCTTCCCGCAACCCCTCCAGTAACCCTCAGTTTGTTCTCCATATTTATGAGTCTCTTCTGTTTTGTCCCCCTCCTGTTTTTATATTATTTTTGTTTCCATTCCCTTATGTTCATATGTTTTGTCTCTTAAAGTCCTTACATGAGTGAAGTCATACGATTTTTGTCTTTCTCTAATTTCACTTAGCATAATACCCTCCAGTTCCATCCGCGTAGTTGCAAATGGCAAGCTTTCATTCATTTTGATTGCCGAGTAATACTCCATTGTGTATATATACACATCTTCTTTATCCATTCATCCATCGGTGGACATTTGGGCTCTTTCCATATTTTGGCTATTGTTGATAGGGCTGCTATAAACATGGGGGTGCATGTGTCCCTTCCAAACGGCACACCTGTATCCCGTGGATAAATGCCTGGTAGTGCAATTGCTGGGTCGTAGGGGGTAGTTCTATTTTTAGTTTTTGAGGAACCTCCATACTGTTTTCCAGAGTGGCTGCACCAGCTTGCATTCCCACATCTGCCTATTTTTTTAATGGGATTATTTGTTTTGGTTTTGGTTTATTTATTTATTTTTTGATGTTGAATTGTAAAAGCTCTTCATATATTTTGGATATTAACCATTTATCAGATACATCATTTGGAAGTATTTTCTCCCATTTAGTAGGTTGCCCTTTTATTGATGGCTTTCACCTTTTATTGATGGCTTACTTCTCTGTGCAAAATCTTTTTATTTTGCTGAAGTCCCAATAATTTGCTTTTGTTTCCCTTGCTTGAGGAGACATATCTAGAAAAATGTTGCTAAGGCTGATGTTAAAGAGATTATGGTCTGTTTTTTTCTAAGAGTTTTATGGTTTTGGTTTCACATTTAGGTCTTTAATACACCGTGGGTTTATTTTTGTGTGTAGTATATGAGAGGGGCCCATTTACAGTCTTTTGCACGTAGCTGTCCAGTTTTCCCAGCACCATTTATTGAAGAGACTCTTTTCCTAATTGCATATTCTCGCCTCTTGTGTCATAGATTAATTGACCATATAAGCATGGGTTTATTTCTGGGCTCTCTGTCCTGTTGTTCTATGTGTCTGTTTCTGTGCCAGTACCATACTGCTTTGATTACTACAGCTTTGTATTATGTTTTGAAACTGGGATTGTGATACCTCACCCTCTGTTCTTTCTTAAGATTGCTTTGGCTATTTGGGGTCTTTTGTGGTTCCATACAAATTTTAGGATTATTTGTTCTAGTTCAGTGAAAAATGCTTCTGGTATTTTGATGGGATTATATTGAATCTAGATTGCTTTGCACAATATGGACATCTTAACAATATTCTTCCAGTCTATGGCCATGAAATATCTGTTCATTTGTGTTGTCTTCACTTTTTTTCATCAGTGTTGTTTTTATATTTTCACAGTACTCTTCTTTTAGCCTCTTGTTTAAATTCATTCTAGATATTTTATTACTTTTGGTGTAATTGTAAATGGAATTATTTTCTTAATTTCTCTTTCCTTGCTAGAATATAGGAATTGCTTAATTGCTACTTCCTTGCTAGTATATAGGAATGCAACAGGTTTCTGTATATTAATTTTGTATCCTGCAACTTTATGGAATTCATTTATTTTTTTTTAAGTTTTATTTACTTTTTTTTATTTACTTTTTTTGTAATGTTTCTTTTTGAGAGACAGAGACAGATAGTGAGTGGGGGAGGGCCAGAGAGAGAGGGAGACACAGAAATCTGAAGTAGACTCCAGGTTCTGAGCTGTGAGCACAGAGCCTGACGTGGGGCTCAAACTTGTGAACCATGAGATCATGACCTGAGCCAAAGTTGTACGCTTAACCTACTGAGCCACCCAGGCGCCCCTAAAGTTTATTTACTTTTGAGAGAGTGTGTGTGTGTGCACACACACATACACGCGCATGCGCACGCCACAGGTGTGTGCATGTGCAAGTAAGGGAGAGGCAGAGAGAGGGAGACACAGGATCCAAAGCAGGCTCTCTGCTGACAGAACCCACAAACCGTGAGATCATGACCTGAGCCCAAGTCAGATGCTTAACAGACTGGGCCACCCAGGCACCCTCATTTATTACTTTTAATAGTTTTTGATGAAATCTTTAGGGTTTTCTATTAGTATGATGTCATCTGCAAATAGTAACAGTTTAATTTTTTTCTTACCAATTTGGATGTCTTTCCTCCCACCTCCAAACCCTTTATTGCTGTGGCTAGAACTTCCAGTAAGTACCATTTGAATAAAAGTGGGTGGACATCCTTGTCTTATTTCTGATCTTAGAGGAGAAGCTCTGTTTTCACCATTGAATAGGATGTTAGCTGTGGATTTTTCATATATGGCCTTTTATTATGGTGAGGCTTGTTCCTTGTCTTTGTTGCAAGTTTTTATCATGAATGATACTGAGTTTTGTCAGATGCTTTTTCTGCATCAATTAAGAGGATGTGATTTTTTTATTCATTTTGTTATTGTGAATTACATTGACTTGTGAATATTGGACCATTTTTGCAACTTTGGAATAAATCACATTTGACTGTAGTGAATGATCCTTTTAATGTTTTGTTGAATGAGGTTTGCTAGTATCTTATTGAGTGTTTTTGTATCCATGTTCATCAGGGAAATTGGCCTGCAGTTTTCTTTTTTTGTAGCGTCTTTTAAAAAAATATTCTTTTGCATTTAGTGTTTGTTTGTTTATTTTAAAGTTTATTTATTTTGAGAGGGGTGGGGGCAAAGAGACAGAGAGAGAATCCCAAGCCGGCTCCACACTCTCAGCATGGAGCCCGATGTAGGGCTTAAAGCCACAAACCATGAGATCATAACCTGGGCCAAAATCAAGAGTCAGATGATTCACAGACTGAGCCACCCAGGTGCCCCTGTTTATTTATTTTTAAGGTTTCTTTATTTTGAGAGAGAACATGTACATGATCAGGGGAGGGGCAAGATAGAGAATCCCAAGCAGGCTGTGTGTTGTCAGTGCAGCCTGATTCAGGTATCGATCTCACAAATCCTGAGATCATGACCTGAACCAAAATCAAGAGTTGGATGCTTAATCCACTGAGCCATACAAGCACCTGTATTTATTTCTTTTTAAGTAGACTCGATGCCCATGGTGGAGCTTGAACTCATGATCTTGAGATCAAGAGTCCTCTATGTTCTACCAACTGTGCCAACCAGGCACCCCAGGTGTTAACTCCTCTTTAAATGCCTCATATAATTCACCTGTGAGTCCACCTGGTCCTAGACTTTTTGTTTGAGAGTTTTTGGATTACCAATGCAATTTTGTTACTAGTGATTGGTCTATTCTGACTTTCTATTTCTTCCTGATTTAGTTTTGGAAGATTGTATGTTTCTAGGAATTTATTTCTACTAGGTTATTCTATTTGTTGGCATATAATTTTTCATAGTAGTCTCATAATCCTTTTTATTACTGTGATATTTGTTGTTAATTTATTTTATTTGGGTCCTCCTTTTTTGATGAGTCTGGCTAAAGGTTTATCAACTTTCTTTATCTTTTCAAAGAACTGGCTCTTGGTTTCATTGATCTTTTCTATTGCTTCTTAGTCTATTTCATTTATTTCTGCTTTGATCTTACCATATCCTTCTACTCACCTTGGGTTTTGTTCTTTTTCTTTGAGGTAATCCAGTATCCCTGTAAATTCTCTTAGAACTGCTTTTGGTGTATCCCAGCTTTGGACTATTATTTTCATTTGTCTTCATGTAATTTTTGATTTCCTTTTTAATATCTTTGTTGACCCATTGGTTGTTCAGTAGCATGTTTAGCTTGTGCGTGTTTGTGTTTTTCCAGGTTTTTTTCTTAATTTCTAGTTTCATATCATTGTGATTTAAAAAAAAAAGATGCCTGTTAGGATTTAAATCTTCTTAAATTATTGAGACTCGATTTTTGTGGCCTAATGTGATCTATCCTAGAGAATGTTCCATGTGTACTTGAAAGGAGTGAGGAATGTGTATTCTATTTGATGGAATGTTCTGTATATATTTAGGCCCATCTGGTATAATGTGTTCAAAGTCACGGTTTCCTAATTTTCTGTCTGAACAATCTATCTAGTGATGTAAGGTGTTAAAGTCCCCACTATTGGGGCTCCTGGGTGGCTCATTTGGTTAAGCATCTGCCTCTTGATTTCAGCTCAGGTTATGATCCCACAGTTTGTGGGATTGAGCCCTGCATCAGGGCTATCAGTGCAGAGTCTGCTTGGGACTCTCTCTCTGTCTCTGCCCTTCCCCTTACTCATGTTTGCTCTCTCTCAAAAATTTTTTTCTAAAAAGTCCCCACTATTGTAAGTTTCTCCCTTTGTTAATTTTGCTTTATGTCTTAAATACTGTAGGTGCTACAGTATTGGGTACATAGATCTTTATAATAGTTATATGCTTTTGTTGTATTGATCTTCTTATTCTGTAATGCCCTTCTTTTTCTCTTATTACAGGCTTTGTTTTAAAGTCATTTTGTCTGGGGGCACCTGGGTGGCTTAGACGGTTAAGTGTCTGACTTCAGCTCAGGTCACAATCTCAAATGTTTGTGGGTTTGAGCCTGGCATCAGGCTCTATCCTGACAGCTCAGAGCCCGGAGCCTGCTTTGGATTCTGTGTCTCCCTGTCTGTCTGTCCCTCCCCTGCTGGCTCATGCTCTGTCTCTCAAAAATAAATAAACATTAAAAATAAATGAATAAATAGTCTTTTTGTCTGATAATAAGTATTGCTACCCTGGCTTTTTTTTTTTCTTTCTTTTTTTTCTTATGGAATATCTTTTTCCATTCTTTCAATCTGTACATATATTTAGGTCTGAAGGGAGTCTCTTATAGGCAACATATAGATGGGTCTTTTTTTTTAATCCATTCCATTGTTCTATGTCTTTTGATTGGAGCATATTTAGACCATTTGCATTTCAAGTAATAGGTATGTACTTAATGCCATTTTGTTGTTTTCTGATTGTTTTTATAGTTCTTTGCTATTCCCTCTCCTGATCTCTTTCCTTGTGATTGTTGATTTTATTTGTGTTATTCTTGGCTTTTTATGTTTGTTTGGTTTTTTTTGTATATATTGTAGATTTGTGGTTACCATGAGGTTTATAGATAACATCCTAAGTATGTAGCAGTCTGTATTAAGTTGGTTACTTAAGGTTAAACATATTCTAAGAGAACTACTTCTTTATTCTCCCTTTACATTTTATTTATATGTTGTCATATTTTATATCTCTTTATTGATAATTTTCTTCTAATTATGGCCTCTTCTTTTCCTCTTAAATAAGTATCATTAATATTTTTTATAAAGCTGGTTCAGTGGTGAACTTTTTTAACTTTTGTTTGGGGAATTCTTTATCCTGCAATTTTTTTTTTTTTTTTAAGTTAGAGAGTGTGAGCATGAATAGGGGAGGGGCAGAGCAAGAATTCCAAACAGGCTCTGCAGTATCAGTGCTAGAGCCTGATATAAGGCTTGAACTCACAAACCATGAGGTCATGACCTGAGCTGAACTTAAGAGTCTGATGCTTAACTGACTGATCCACCTAGGTGCCATTATCTTTCCTTCAATTCTGAATGGTAACCTTGCTGGGTAGGCTATTTTTGATTGTAGGCTTTTTCTTTTCAGCTCTTTGAATACATCATGCCAATCCTTTCTGACCTGTAAACTTTCTGCTGAAAAATCAGCTGATAGCCTTATTGGTTTCCCTTGTATGTAACTTTTTGCTTCTTGCCACTTTAAAATTCTCTGTGTTTTGTGCCTGAGTGGCTTAGTCAGTTAACTATCTGTCTTTGGCTCAGGTTATGAGCTTGTGAGTTTGAGCCTCACATCAGACTCTCTGCTGTCAGCACAGAGCGTGCTTTGGATCCTCTGTCTCCCTCTCTCTCTGCCCCTCCTCCTCCCTTCCCCTGCCCTCTCAAATATTAAAAAGAATTTTAGGGGCACTTGGGTGGCTCAGTCAGTTAAATGTCTGACTCTTGGTTTTGGCTCAGGTCATGATCTCACAGTTCGTGAGTTTGAGCCCCGCATCGGGCTTTGCATTGACAGCACGGAGCCTGCTTTGGATTCTGTCTCCCTCTCTCTCTGCCACTTCCCCACCCACACTGTCTCTATCTCTCTCAAAATAAATAAATTTTAAAATCTTAAAAAAAAAATGTTTTTGTACAATAAAATTCTTTCTGTATCTTTTAAACTTTGACTTTTTTTTTTATTAAAAAAAATTTTTTTTAAATATTTATTTTTGAGACAGAGCGAGACAGAGCATGAACGGGGGAGGGTCAGAGAGAGGGAGACACAGAATCTGAAACAGGCTCCAGGCTCTGAGCTGTCAGCACAGAGCCTGACGCAGGGCTCGAACTCACGGACCGTGAGATCATGACCCAAGCCGAAGTTGGCTGCTTAACCGACTGAGCCACCCTGGCGCCCCTAACCTTTGACATTTTAATTTGTTATGGTGTGGACCTTCTTGGGTTCACCTTGTTTGGAACTCTCTATGCTTCCTAAACCTGGATATCTTTTTTCTTTTCCAGGTTAGGGAATCTTCCATACAGTTTTCTTAACATCTTTTATCTAACAACTTATATCATTCTAAGAAAACCATATATAGTACGTGTAGCATTCAGAGTATATATTAATTATGTCATCAGGAAGGTTTCTGGTCAACTGTAGGCTATTAGTAAAGTTTGGGAAGGGGGGTCAGAGTCATTCATGGATTTTAGGGTTGGTGGCTCCATAACCCATGTGTTGTTCAAGGGTCAACTGTGGTTGGAGAGAAAAGTTATCATAATCTTAAACCTGTAAGTTCCACATAATGTGTTCATACCCTAAGAGAAATAAATGTAACCTAGTAGAGATAAGAAAAGTTTAATGGCAAAAGATGGTTTTGAACTAAGTCTTAAAAATATGTATTATAGGTCCTTAATTTTTTTAATATTACAGGCCATACCACACCTGACCCCTAATACACACACCACAAACAAATAAAACCCTATAGTCTCCTGCATTGTACCCTTGTTCTCATTTCTTTCTTATTTTTCTCTCATTTATAGTGATTTCTTTAATGTGAAAACTTATGTTTCATTAAACTTCTTTTTATAAATCCTAAAACATATATTCAAAGGAACCTTTTAGCATATAAAAGTTGAATTTAATATATTTTTATCCAAATTAAGTAAATCTGTATTAATCTGTCTCCATCTACCAAATATCTGAGTCAGAAACTTAGCACTCTTCTTAGGCTCACTCTGTATTCAGAAAGTTACCCAGCCCTATTGATTCTTGTTCACGGGCCCTTTCTGTCTGCTCTTGTTGCAACAGACTAGTTCAGGCCCAAATCACGTACCTCAATTGTTGCAAAAGGTTCATTAGAAAACCCTCACTTACCAAAAGTCTAACTTCTGAGTCTATCCTTGCCACCTTCAATTGAGTCTCATTGCTTATAAGTTAAGGTCTAAACCCCTTAGTATTGAGTATACAAATTTATTAAGGATAGCCTCTCCTCTCCTATTAACAATACTATATACCTAGTTCTTCAACTTACTGGAATTATTAAAGTTCTCCACGACACTAGCTTTATTGGGTCATATACTCTGCATTAGCTGTTTGCCCAATAAAGTACCCCTCTTTACTTGGACAAAAGCTACTTATAACATAAATATTACATATGATGAAGCAATCTCAGACCTTCCAGGCAGAGTTAAGATCAATCTCCTCTGTTCCTATTAACATTTCAAGCATATTCATGGTCAGGTACCACATTGCCCTGCAGTTGGATGTTTTTATGTCTGTTTATTTTGAAGGTGACTTTGAAAGTAAGGACAGCACTTTATTCTTGCAAGTTTTTAATTTATTTTTTAATCCCTAGTTATATAGCAAGTACTCAAAACAATGTTGAATGAGTGAATATTTCATATTACTTATATGTAAAAAAGTCATTTAACACTAATATTGTGAACTTTGTTCCCCCATGTAACAGAAATTCAAATCTTCCTATGAAACATTATTGAATTACGATGCACTTACAGAACATACTGACTTAGTACTCTTCAGGCTTCACTGGGAAAATGTTGCAGTCAGTTTGATGCTAAATGACAGAAAACAGAAATATGAAGAAGGAAAAATGACAAACAGCACAAATTCTGAGAACAATGAAGAAAAGTCAGAAGAGCACATGGATGTGAGGCTAAACCATTGCTTAGCCTATGTTCTCCATACATCAGGCACTACGGGGATACCTAAGATTGTCAGAGTCCCTCATGCATGTATATTGCCAAACATCCAACATTTTCGGTGAGTTCTGTCCTTTGAATCCTTCTTCAAAACTTGTATTTTAAGGGGAAATACTTTTTTAAGTGAACTCTACCCCTGACGTGGGGCTCCAACTCATGACCCCAAGATCAAGATTTGCATGCTCTACTGACTGAGCCAGCCAGGTACCCCAAGGAATAATTTTTTTAATATACATTCTTTATAACTCTTGTTCCTAAATTGATAGTCATAAGTAGTTGGCTGTCTTGTTTTGGCTATATCTGAACTTTAGTTCTCTGCAGGCTGGGGCTTCACCTCTCTGATCCAGACCTGGAGCCGGACAGAGAGCAAATAAATGATATGCTTGGGAGCTTTGCTTCTTAATTATTAAGAAGAAGGAAGTGTGTTCCTGGCAGAGGTACAGCAGAAGAATGGGGGAAAGGAGTTTGGCTTGCAAGAGTGTTATCAGGGCAGAGAGGAGGAAAGAGTGGGAGGGCAGGAGCCATGTGACTTGAGGCAGGAGGCTGGTATGCCCTGTTGAAGAATTTTGAACTTAATCCAATAGATATAAAAATATTTCCATTTCATTAAGTTCATTCCTGTAGCATTGTAGACTTTGGTTTGCTCTTGTGGTCAGGAGATGAGAAATCTCTATGAAGTTGATTCTCAACTTGACAAGAAAGAAGGAAATACAAGAGGAAGGGAACCAAAGGGGAGTAATCTTAGGAAATCAAAAGAGGAAACAGAAACAAATATAGAAATAGAAACTTGGTGAGACAAGTATATATTTTTATGTCATTGTAAGTTATATATAATTAAAAAATTTCTAACTACATTTTAAAAGTACAAAGAAATAAAAAATTTAACAAATATTTAATTCAGTATATCTAAAATATTATTTCAGTATGTAATAAAAATGAAAATTAGTGAAGTATTATATGCTTTTATGCTTATCTTAAATCTAGCTTGTGTTTTACACTTCCACATCTCAATATGGATTAGCCACATTTTTAGTGCTCAAAAGGCACATGTTTCTAGCGACTATCATTGGATGGTGCAGGTCTAGAAAAAGGGAGTGGTGAAATGATGCAGAGAGGTGTCTTGTAATTGACAATCTAGTCTTTAGTGACTTTATTTCTGAGGGCCCAAGACTGAGGACAGATTACATTAGGCTGTGCTAAGGGAATGAGAGATAAGGAAATGGAGATAAGAAAGTAAAGTGTTCATTTCTAGAAGCTAGTTTTAATGGGAAAGAAAGAATTCTGGGCAGGTGCAGATTTATTTTTGAGATGGGAGACATTTATGGGCTCATGGTAGAGAATTGATAGGAAGAGTTGGTTTGAAAAATCAAGAGATAGTATTGTAAAGGAGTAAGATACCTTGAGATGGAAGGGTAAGGAATGTTCAGAAGCTGATGGATTGGAACTTTCAGATGAAAGGCAAAGCAATACATTAAGAGTATGAGAGGTGAGGTGGGGTGGAGATGCAGGAGAATTGAAAAGAGTGAAGCAGATTTGGAATCTGGTGGAGGTGGAAGAGGCACTGGGCCAGTAGAGGCAGGAATTGTATGTAAAGTGGGAGCAAGTATTTGCTAGTAAGGAGTAAGGGGCTGATTTCAAATATATGAATTTCTAGGGGCCCTCGGGAAGCTCAGTCGTTTGGGCGCCTGGCTTCGGCTCAGGTCATCATCTTGCCGTTTGTGAGTTTGAGCCTCACATCAGACTCTCCGCTGTCAGCACAGAGCCTGCTTTGGGTCCTCTGTCCCCCTCTCTCTCTGCCCTTCCCTTGTTTGTTCTCTCTCTCTCAAAAATAGATAAACATTAAAAAAAATAATAAAGTATGTGAATTTCTCAATTGCTATTTATGCTTGAACTTAATGAAATCTATTTACCTGTTAAAAATCCCTTTTTGGTTTACTTTCAGGGCCATAAAAGTCACTTGTAGGAGAGATTTATAGTAGGTTCATTCTTGGTTTCCTTCCTGGGAATAAAAGCTACTCCAAAGAAGGAATTTATGGCAACTTCATTTCCCAAAAGTTTCACAATTAGTGAGATAAGGAAAGGTCTAACAAGGCTTCTTTCTGCATCTGTTAAATCCAAAATGTCTTCAGCCTAAAGTAATCTTCATATCAAGTATGGGGTTCTGAGTGAGTCCCCACAATATCATATTTGAAGATATTGTGAAATTAAGGTAATCCCTGCTTTTTAGACAGTGAGTTTTGTGTGTTTAGAATGAAGCAATGCCATAGGCTCACCACTGATTATCTATGCTCTGTAATATCCTAACTATATATATTCTGCTCTTTGTTCAGCTACTGAGAGAAAAATATCAAATAGTAGGAAAAGGGAATCAGAGGTCTCTATTAAATATATAAGTAGGATAGAAGGAGTCAAGATTCTACCAGAAGAGCAGAACTAGGAGGATATATCAGGGAGTTACTATAAGGAATTGGCTTATGTTTGTGGGGTCTGGCTAAGCAAGACTGAGTCTATAGTGTAAACAGAAAGGTATGATCGTGAGCAGGTTGGAAACCCATAGGCATGTGCTTTTTTTCCACAGGCAAGTCAGGAAAGAAGATCCTAGGGGAAGGGAGAGTAATTGTAGACCCAGATGTTGAGTCTTTTTTACAGAAGTCCTCAACACTCTTTTAAAAGTCTTCCAGTTCAGTAAATCGAGCCAACCTGGGATAAATCTCCCTTTTGATTAAAGTCAGCTAACCAGAGACTCTGTATTTACAAAATCCCCTCACAGCAGCACCTAGTTTAGTGTTTAATGAAATAACAGGGAGGTATGTGTGCCACTAAATGGCACCCACCTCCCTTCTGTACTCCAGCTCTTGAGAGAATATCCCTTGTTTTGTACCCTAATGGAAAACCTACTAGAAAGGAAATTCTAGGGACTGTGGTTCAATCCAGCCATACTGACACATCAGAAAGTCATCACAGATGATAAAATATGTCATAGTAAGAAATGGATATTGTTTTAAATGGCTTTTAATCCTTATATTTATAAAGAGTTATAGGATTAATAGTACCATTTTGGTTAATCTGAGAAAAGAATAAAAATCTGGCCAACATCCAGAAACTTAATGGTCATAAATCAATTTTTAGGATATGTGTTTACCAAATGTTAGACATTTCATATAACTGCATTCTGTTTTGCTTTAGGCTACTTTTCGAGATCACACAAGAAGATGTTTTGTTTCTGGCCTCACCTCTGACCTTTGATCCCTCCGTTGTGGAAATATTTGTTGCTCTATCCAGTGGTGCCTGTCTGCTTATTGTACCAGCTTCTGTCAAAGTGCTTCCATCAAAGTTAGCTGCCGTTCTCTTTTCACATCACAGAGTAACTATTTTGCAGGTACATTTTAGGAGCAAATGAAATGTTTTGTTTTCTATTTAGCATTTTATTTTATTTAAAAAAATTTTTTAGTGTTTATTTTTGAGAGAAAGAGAGACAGAGCACGAGTTGGGGAGGGGTAGAGGGAGACGGGGACACAGAATCCGAAGCAGGCTTCAGGCTCTCCAGCCGAGCTGTCAGCACAGAGCCCTATGCAAGATTCCCAACTCACAAACTGTGAGATAGTGACCTGAGCTGAAGTCGGACACTTAAACGACCGAGCCACCCAGGCACCCCTATTATTTAACATTTTACATGTTTTAGAGAATATTTTGTATTCCTGTAGGTTGTTTTTTACAGTGGACTAATGATAATCTAGTTAGATTATTAAGGGTTGTCTTCTGATGATATCATCTAATTTACTTGAGAATGGGAGAAAAAAATCAGTTAATTCTGCCTAGAAAATTATTTCACTGTGCATTTGGCATAGTAATAACTAGAGGAAGTTGACCTTCACTCAAATCTGTTGGGATACACTTGCCTCTCCTGCCTTAAACTTCAGCTTTCAGTAGAAAATACAAACTTTAAGTTTTAATTAGGTAGGAATTTACATTTTCTGACTTTTTATATCAGTATATTTTACATTAACTATGGAAACAAATACTTTGTCATCTTTAAAGATTTTAAAATGTATATCAAAGTAGGTGACTGGTATACAAGCCTTAAGATAATTACATTGCAAATGGTTAAAGATACTAGAGAGAATTAGCAAAATTGTATGTGTATCATGATAAACTAAAAATATCAGTTTATATTTAGTGTAAGAGACTCGAGGATGTTAAATTTCTTCCCTAAAGGCAAAATTTGATGTTGACTTTGTTTTTAGGCAATGTTTTTCATCCTTAAAAAAATATTATATGTTTACAAATATATATAAAATGAATATAATAATGTGGCTTGCTGGGTATATCAATTGCATATAAATTCTCATCTATGGTGAATCATTCTGTCAGTCTGGGCAGGACTTTAACTTATTTTTCTATAAAATTCAAGGAGCATAATTTTTAGGAAACCTTTTCAAAATACCTTAATAGATTTGAGAGAGAGAGTCATTAAATGGAAGGAGATTTTCCTTCTATGTCAAGTCTATGAGTTTTATCTCTTTAAATCCAATCCCCTTTAGCACAGTTTCAGTTAAATTTACTTTGGCAGTGGTTTTAACCTTTTTGGGGTCATGAGTCCTTGTGAGAAACTGATACACATTTATTAACTATGATTCCAGAACACGGCAAGTTGTGCATATATTCATGGTGATTTTATTTAACTCACAAGACTTAATTTGGGGTATTATCAGCAGATCAAATTTGAGTTTGAGTAAGGAAGAGAAGTACACAAGCTGACAGGATGTCCTTTCCTTTGTATAAGGCATGTCCTGTCTTGTTAGAAGGCGGAGGAGGAGGAACTGTAAAGTATCCTCCAAACTGTGAAGGGACTTTGAGAACAAGAAATGAAGCCGGCAACTCCACACAGTTTACATACGTGCAGTTTATGCACGGTAACATAGTGACAGGGAGGACTGGCTGAATGATGATGCAGAGATGTGCAGCTGTTCTCCGCCAAGACAGGACCTTAGTCTATAGATTTTATAGACCAAAGATGTATAGGGGACAGCACTGTAGTAAGATCAAAGGGTCTACGTGTACCTAATTGGCAGCTAATCTTTACTTAGATCTTGTGGCACCATCTGTGCCTGAAGAAGGGGAGAGAGACTAGGTTATTTTGAACACATTTATGGACGGCCAAAGCAAACTTCTCCCTCCCCCCTCAATCCTGACTTTGGCAGACATTTCTAAGGTACAGATATTAATCTCCAGAGGGTACACAATACAAAGCCCCAAGGGAGGTCATCTAGCCAACATGAACGAGATGGAGTGCTACAGATGGATTCGGTGTCGTCAGCTCTCTTGCATGTCTCATAGTGAATTTTAGCTTTGTTGTTAGGGTTCATCTTTTCCTTCCAAATCAGATTTCTCATCAAATGATATATAAGTCATCAAGGATTTTTGCTTATGTGTGTAATGTATATTATATACTTTAAAAAGAGCATCCTGTATAGATTTTATTTACGAATAATCTTACCTAAAAAACTAATTTAATTTGTTTTTACTGTTTGTTTATTCTTGAGAGAGAAAA
The DNA here is from genome assembly GCF_023721935.1 of Panthera uncia. Classification (NCBI taxonomy): domain Eukaryota; kingdom Metazoa; phylum Chordata; class Mammalia; order Carnivora; family Felidae; genus Panthera; species Panthera uncia. Next base: position 44,042,077 of record NC_064811.1, on the reverse strand, counting down.
AGAGAGGGCGAGAGAGAGAGAGAGAGCGAGAGCGCGCATGAGCAGGGGAAGGACAGAGAGAGGGAGACATAGAATCCGAAGCAGGCTCCAGGCTCTGAGCTGTCTGTAGCACAGAGCCTGACACGGGGCTCAAACCCATGAACTGCAAGACCTGAGCCAAAGTTGGACTCTTAATCAACTGAGCCACCCAAACACCCCATAAAGTTTTAAAAATTTAAAGTGGAATATCTTGATTTATTGTGGGGGAGAAAGACCCCAAAGTGAAATAGACTTAGCTTTTGAGGTAGTTAAACACTTATTTTGTTTCAGGTATAAGGACCTTTTGGAAAGAAAGTTCCACTTTTTGGTGTTTTACAAACCTAAAATATGTTTGAACTTTTTTTTTGTTTTTTTTTTTGCACATACTCTGGATAACAAGTTATATTAAACTTGATGCACTTTAAAAGTGAAACCATTTAATTAGAGCAAAATCTTAGGTTGCTAGCCACCAAAATGTCAGCTTAAGTGTTTTGTTTTTGAGAGCGAGGGCATGTGCATGGGGGAGGGAGGAGCAGAGAGAGAGGGAGACCTTCTCAAGCAGGCTCCACACCCAGCTCGGAGCCCAATTTGGGGCTCAGTCTCCCGACTGTGAGATCATGACCTGAGCCGAAATCAAGAGTTGGATGCTTGACAGACTGAGCCACTTAGGCACCCTGTGTTTTTCATTTTTATGAGAATTTTACCTTAGAAATTTTGCAAGGAACCTTAACATCCCCTGTTTTTTCTGTTATTTCCTAAGTCCTATTTCTGTGTGCCTAGAATGATTTGGTAACAAAGTACGTATATTGACTAGTATTTTGCCGCTAAATTTATCATTTCAGTTTGAGTATCTGAAAAGTGTTACTATGCTTTATCTTGCTGAGTATTCATAGCTGTGCATTTATTTATAGAGTTCAAAGTTTAAGTTATTTTTAGCACCGGAAATGAAGGCCAGAACATTTCAGTTTGACAAGAGATTTTCCTTATCGTAAAACTTGGTAGAACAGTTAATTTGGTTGAGGATGCCTTATAAATAGGGTGGCCATTATAATTTATTACCCCAAACCCTGAATGTTGAGAGTGAATGGAGGTGCTAAATTCCTAGACAAGAATCTGGAACAATAAGTTCATATTGGGATGTAGGGTCATTCTGTTACTTAAATATTTTGACAAACCAAGACTTTAAGTCATCTTTTTGAATTAAAATTCAAGTTGTCCATTAATGCTGCATCTTTTACTGAAAGAAACCATTTAAAAATCTTGATTCACATGGAAATTTTCTGTGGTCAAGTAAAGAGATTGGTAGATCCTCTCCCCAAAAAGCAACTAGAAAGCTGGACAAAATTAACAAAAGCAACTACTCCAACACTTTAGAAATCAACCAGAGGCATACAATGATCTGAAAATTGTTTGTTTTTAAACTTTTTAATTTTGGATAAAAATAATGGGAATTTGTGGCATTCTAGACTGAGCTGCTCTTCCTGCCAGCCCCAGCTCAGTCAAAACAGACTTTTCTGTCAGGGCCCACTGTTTATAAGGGAGTTTATTCAATTTGGAATGGTAGGTTATATCCATGCCCAACAGCACTGTCTGTGAAAATGATGAAGTAGGCCAGCAAAGAGGGCAAAAACTTCAATAGTCTGAGGTTGTGGTGGAGCGGAGGGCAAGCACATTCTGGCTAAGGCTGCACTTGTGAGTCAGAGACCAGAGAGCCCAAACAGATTCTTGGCTGACCTTCAGGTTGTGTGCATATACGTTAGAGACCCAAAAGGGCCCACGGAAAATAAAAGCTTGGTTAAGCTTGAAAATGGCCTAAACTTTGAGCTCATCTATCCACACAGATCCATCTCTGTGGACAGTTTGTCCAGTCATTGCTTGACTACTGAGCTATGCACACACAAGGATGACCTATAGGAAGTAAGATATAAAATTGAAAATAAGACTATATATGTAAAACTGAGCAATGACATTAGTGGCCACACATCACTGGAAAGACAGACTACAGATTTAGCCCAGGCTAGTTACTAACAAACAAGCAAACAAAAACAAGAAACAAAACATTTCATAATGATAAAATGGTCAGTACCTTAGGAGCTACATTGGTAAATCAAGAAGATGTAACAATTATAAATGTATATCCCCCTAAAACTAGAAGTTCCAAATACATAAAGCAAAACTAGACAGAAATGAGAACTAGATAACCCAATGGTTCAAAATTTTAATACCTCATTTTTAACAACTGAATGAAAAACTAGAAATCAGAACATATAAGACTCGAACAAAATTATCAACCAAATCGCATTTATAGAACACTCCATCCAGTAAATGCAGAATACATTCTTTTCAAGCACATTGATCATATTCTCAACCACAAAACCAGTTTCAGTAAATTTAAAATGTGAGCAAGTGGGATGTATCCCAGGAATGCACATTTGGCTTAACATCTAAAAATCCACTGATAGGGGCACCCAGGTTGCTCAAGTGTCCAACTCTTGATTTTGGCTAGGGTCATGATTTCATGGTTCATGAGTTTGAGCTTCACATCAGGCTCTGTGTTGACAGTGCAGAACCTGCTTGGATTCTCTTTCTCCCTCTCTCTGCCCCCCCCTCCACATTTGCTGTCTCTCTTTCTCTCTCTCTCTCTCTTCCCCTCATGCCCTCCCTCCCTCAAAAATAAATAAAAATCCATTGATAATATACACTACATAAATAAGAGCATGTAATTACCTCAACAGATGAAGGAAAAGTATTTGGCAAAATCTAACACTTGGGATTAAAAAAAAAAAAAAAAAAAAAACCTCTAGGAATTAAAAAACTTCCCCAACATGATGAAGGGCATCTAAAAAAAAAAAAAAAAAAAAAAAAATCTACAGCTAATATCCTATTTGGTGAAAGACTGCATGATTTTGCCCTAAGATTGGAAATAAAACAAGGATGTTTGCTTTTGTCACTTCTCGTGAACATTATTCTGATTCTAGCCAGTGCAGTAAAGAAAAAAAAAAAACAACATTATTGGTAGAAGTTAAAGAGTTAAAGAGACATTTCATGTTTATGGATTAAAGTCTCAATAGTGTCAAGATTAAATTAAACATGGTTCCTATCAAAATCCTAGTAGACTTTTTTTGGTAGAAATTGACAAATTGATCCTAAATTTTATATGGAAATACAAATGCTAGTCCTGATCTATGCAATGAGTACCACTCAGCAATGAAAAGTCCCATGGTCTGAGTGATTATTCCTCCCTCCCCATTCATTTGTTAAAATTCTAATGTATGCTGTGATAGTATTAGGAGGTGAGGCCCTTAGGAGTGCTTAGGTCCTGAGGATGGAGTCCTCATGAGTGGGATTAGTGCTCTTGGAAAAGAGACCCCATGGACCTCCCAAGACTCTTCCACCATGTGAATATCCAACAAGTTGGGAGAGGGCTTTTACCAGAGCCCAGTCATGGTGGCATCCTGATCTTGGACTTCTAGGCTTCAGAACTATCAGAAGTGAATTTCTATTGTTTGTAACCTACCTAGTCTGTGGCACTTTGTTATATCAGTCTGAACTGGGACAAAAAGTGAATTGATACATGCAATATAAGCACATCACAAAGTATTTATATGGAATGAAATAAGGTCAAAATAGAATTTATGTTGTGTGATTCCATTTTTTTTTGAAGATTTTTTTAAAATTTTCTTTTAATGTTTTTATTTTTGAGAGACAGAGACAGAATGCAAGGTGGGGAGGGGGCAGAGAGAGGAGACACAGAATCTGAAGCAGGCTCCAGGCTCTGAGCTGTCAGCACAGAGCCCCATGCGGGGCTCTAACTCATGAACTGTGAGATCATGACCTGAGTCGAAGTCGGACGCTTAACTGACTGAGCCACCCAGGCACCCCTGTGTGATTCCATTTTTGTAAAATTCTAGAAAATACCAGCTGATCATTAGGAAATAGATCAGTGGTTGTCTGGAGTTAGGGGTCCAGTTGAAGGGAAGAATTATAATGGTAAGTAGGTAATTTTAGGGCTGAAGAATATATTCATTTTTTAGATTATAGTAATAGTTTCACTGACATATCCATATATCTTATCTCAATTTATATTGTATGCTTTAAATATGTATAGTTTATTGTATGTCTGTTATATCTCAATAAAAGTGTTTTTAAAAATCTTTATTCATATTGTTTTGTTTTAGGAACATTTTTTTAACCTTTTATATATTTTTCTACAGAGAGTGGGAAAGGAAATGTGAATTGATTTTATATATTTTGTCCTTTTTATTTTTTTATTTATTTATTTAAAAAAAATTTTTTTTTAACATTTATTTATTTTTGAGACAGAGAGAGACAGAGCATGAACAGGGGAGGGGCAGAGAGAGAGGGAGACACAGAATCCGAAACAGGCCCCAGGCTCCGAGCTGTCAGCACAGAGCCTGACGCGGGGCTCGAACTCACAGACCGTGAGATCATGACCTGAGCCGAAGTCGGACGCTTAACCGACCAAGCCACCCAGGCGCCCCTATTTTGTCCTTTTTAATCTTTAAACCGTTTTGTCTAGATTACCTAATTAAACATAACTAATATTTTTCTCAAGTTTTTTTTCTCAAGAGAAATTGATAGCGCATTAAGAAGATAATGTTGCCTGAGTAGTTTTCCAAAATGATTTACAGTTTAATAAACAGCCTTAATTTTCATGTAGGTGTCCAGTATTAAGCTTTGAACTAATTATTACAGTATTTACTTTTTTAAAAAGAAGTGAAAAGAAATAAATTATCTTTAATGTGTTCACAGGCAACACCAACATTGCTTCGAAGATTTGGATCTCAGCTTATCAAGTCAACTGTTTTATCAGCCAGTACTTCTCTTCGAGTATTAGCCCTCGGTGGTGAAGCATTTCCATCATTGGCTGTTCTCAAAAGCTGGAGAGGAGTAGGCAATAAAACACAAATATTTAATATTTATGGTATCACAGAGGTATCAAGTTGGGCAACTTTTTACAAGATTCCAGAGAAGTTTCTTAACTCTACTTTGAAGTAAGGGCTTCAATTACTAAATAGGTTAGAGAGAAACTGTATTTTTCCAGTATCTTAACACTAATAATGTTTTTGGTAGGCACTGGGGTACTAATTTTAGAAATACTATTTTATCTAGAATTTTACACTGGGGATCCAGAACCTTTCTTATAACTAGTGCTGCAGATCCTGCTAGAACTTTTTGTAACTAAACAGCAATAAATAACCTATGATAACCTTTCCACCTAATCTTTTCCTTTTGGCAGTCTTTGAATTCTAACATAACCAAAACCTTATTTTTCTTTATTTGGTACAATGTGATTTAAATACACTGAAAAATATTCTGTTCAAATGAAAATTTTAAATATGGTTTGGGTTGTTGTGTTTTTATAGATGTGAATTGCCTGTACCACTGGGATTTCCACTGCTTGGAACAGTAGTTGAAGTCAGAGATACTAATGGTTTCACAATTCAAGAAGGCAATGGCCAAGTATTTTTAGGTTGTTTTACATTTATTGACTGGGAATAATTTTTTTTTAGGAAAAAAATCTGATAACTTTATTCTTCCACCAATATGTCTTATGTCCCGTATTCTTTTCAGTGATGATAATTTTTAATCTCATTCTCACAGTCATGAAACATTTAATATTATCATAATTTCAGATAACAATGTCTGATACTCTTAGGGAAGATATAAAAGTAATTTAGAAACTGTAATTTGGACGTTTATAGCCAAAATTCTTTTTAAGCAGTATTCTAAGAATTTTTTTAATCACATGTATATTTTTAGAAATTTTGTTTTGTCTCTTATTTTGCTGAGGTTATTGTTAATTAATTTTATCAGGTGATGTTTAAAAGTGTGCTGCCTGTGTAAATATTCAAAATGTGAAACTCAGTAACGGCTTTTGAAGATGTTCTTGATTTGATGGTTTTTAATATATCTCCCATGGATTTTTTTTTTTTTTATTACACTGGTGTTTATATCTTGTGAAGGTGGCAAAAACAGAGTGTGTTTTCTTGATGATGAAATGATAGTACCGCTTGGCACAATGCGAGCCACGGGAGATTTGGTGATGGTGAAAGATGGAGAGATGTTTTTCCTGGGACGAAAGGACAGTCAGATCAAACGATATGGCAAACGTCTTAACATTGAATTTGTGCAACAAGTAAGACTATTTAAATATTAAATATCTACTAACATATGTAGGTATTAAAGGTAGCCACCACCAATTTTCTGTACTGGGGTTCTCTATTAGTATTATTTAAACCTAAGATTTTTGTATTAATAATGAATTGCAATAAAAGATATGACTAATTCAGTGTGGCCCTTCAGCATAAAGAGATGGTTGTTTTTTAAATAAGTGACAGAGTGGATTTTAACAACTGAAAATAATGGTTTACTTTGCTCTGGGAGCTATTATTTTGAAAAACATTAAGAACCCAGTGTGCTGGCTACAGTAACAGTAATAATCAATTTTTTAAAAATCTCTAGCTATTTTACAGTTTAATTTGTGTTGATTTCAGACATAAGAAGTTTGAGCATTTAGGAAGTTTGCTTTTAAATGTCCTCTGACAAATTGGGATAATCTCTCTCACAGGTTGCTGAAGGACTTCAGCAAGTAGAGTCCTGTGCAGTTACATGGTATAATCAGGAAAAATTAATTCTGTTCATGGTGTCCAAAAATGATGTAGTAAAGGAATACATCTTTAAAGAACTGCAGGAACATCTTCCAAGCCATGCCATCCCGGATGAACTTGTGTTGATTGATTCTCTACCATTTACATCTCATGGTAAAATCATTTGAAGCAGATGTGTTTCAGCGCCAAGTGAATACTAATTGTATTCATAACTAGTTTAAAGGCTTCTTAATTCTTATTCTAAGTAATACTGGCATATGTTGAGGTAGACCCTCTGTTAAGTACTTTGTATAATTAACCCACTTTATTTATCTCTAGAAAATCCTGGGAGTAGGTTGTATTATTCCCATTTACAGATAAGGAAAATAAGGCTTAAAGAGGTTAAGTAATTTTGACAAAATTATATTGCTGGTTAGTGGTAGAATTGAAATTGTAAGACTGATTTCAGAACATATGCTCCTAATGACCACATTGCCTTTCCAATTTTATCTTTATCTAATATTTACATCAAAACGCAGTAATTGCTCAGTTGGTAGGACCATTTCTTTAACTCTTTAAGATAAACACTAGCTCCTCCTTTCTTCTTTTCTTATCTGTTACCTACTACATTTTTTGTAGCATGGGACTGCTTTCTTTAGAACTGATTTTCCTATCACAAACTATTCTATAGGAATTCTAACTTTTACAGTGAAAAATGTATGTATTCTTCTTATAACTAATGAAGATAGTAGAAAGGGTTTGTGCTGAAATTTTAAAATTATTTCTCTTTTAAGGCAAAATTGATGTTTCTGAGTTAAACAAGATATATTTAAACTATATAAACTTGAAGTCTGAGTGTAAACTCAATGGAAAAGAGGAACTTTGGGAAAAATTACAGCATTTGTGGAAGGTACAACTTTTTAATTTTTTTTAATGTTTATTTTTTAATTTTCTTTAATGTTTATTTATTTTTGAGAGACAGAGACAGCATAAGCAGGGGAGGGGCAGAGAGAGAGGGAGACACAGAATTGGAAGCAGGCTCCAGGCTCTGAGCTGTCAGCACAGAGCCTGACACGAGGCTCAAACTCATGAGCTGTGTGATCATGACCTGAGCCGAAATTGGCCATTTAACCTACTGAGCCACCCAGGCACCCCTTAAATGTTTATTTTTGAGAGAGTGCACGTGCTTATGCGTGAATGCGCTTGAACAGGAGAGGGGCAGAGAGAGAGAGGGAGACAGAGGATCCAAAGGGGCTCCATGCAGAGAGCCTGATGCGGGGCTTGAACTCACGAACTATGAGATCATAACGTGAGCTAAAGTCAGATGCTTAACCAACTGAGCTACCCATGCTCCCCATGGTTCAATTTTTAAGATACAAATTTGTTTTTCTGAAGAGGTCATGTTATATTTTTTGGGAATGTTAGCATCCTAGTAAGTGTGATAAACTTTTCTAAGAATTATTATTAATGCCCAAATGTTAAGTAATATACTTTTGTTTATTCAATTTATATTAAATTAAGAGTTCTCTAGGTTAATATCAAGCCTCCCTCGCCATAAAGAAATTTATTGGAAGTGAGGTAGACACAAAGGCACAGGAAGACAAGACCTATCTTGACATAACTTTTCCCTAATGGGGCAGTGGGAGTGCAGTGCTTGTCAGAGTTGAGAAAATGGCCAAATCTTGGTATAGTACAATCTGTGGCATAAGGACTTATATCCTTATTCTGGAAGAACTAGCAGTAACAACACATATGTTTCTGCTTAATGGAATTTGTATATACAGATCTTCCTCAACTTATGATGGAGTTACATGGTGATAAACCTAGTGTAGGTTGAAATTTTCCTAAGTCAAAATGCATTTAATACACCTACCGAACATCATAGCTTAGTCTAGCCTACCTTAAGTGTGCTCAGAACACTTACATTAGCCTACAAGTGGACAACATCTGATACAAAGCCCTGTGTATAATAAATTGTTGAATATCTTACATGTAAGTTATTGAATACTATACTGAAAGTGAAAAACAGAATAGTTGTGTGGGTACAGAATAGTTCTAAGCATATCAGTTGTTTTGTGATCACATGGCTGACTGGAAGCTGTGGCTCTTAGCTGCTGCCCAGCATCATGAGATAATGCATGTCGCTTGACTGGGAAAAGATCAGAATTTGAAGTACAGTTTCCCTTGAATGTAATTAATTGTTTTTGCATCATTGTAAAGTTAAGATATCTTAAATCATTGTAAGTTGGGGGTTCTGTGTGTGTGTGTGTGTGTGTGTGTGTGAAACAATTTAAATTTATTTTGAAATATATGTGTATATGTATATATATATGTATATATGTGTATATATATGTATATACATATATATTACATTACAATTTAAATTTATTTTGAAATATATGTATATATATGTATATATGTATATACATATATTTATATATATTACAACCATAGGTCAGTACAGTTTTTCTTACAAATGTGGAGTTTTCTGAAGGGTTCTGAAAAGAGGATATAATTATATAGTTTTGTTTGAAAATAAAGGATATTCTGATAAAACTCTTATCTGCTTCATTTTTAGATTCTTAGAAAATAATTTCAATTTATATGAAGCAAATGAAGACAAAGATTGTTCCCATATTATATAAATATTAGATATTAGTATCTTGTGGACTTTATAATTAATAAGTCATGTTTTTATAATTCTAGGCCCTATTTTATGGGTGGGGAAATCACTCTAAAGGGAAATATAATTTGCAGTTTTATAGTGAGTTTGTGATAAAATTGGTGGCATGGTGATGGTTCCCTTTACTATAAAGAAAATAATTTTAAAATTTAATTATTAAAAATATTTGTTTTGTGTGTCTTTTGTTCATATCATTAATGTAAGTACTATCCTTTATATATTACCTATAAATTGGTTGAATGTTTTGGTTTTAGGTCTTTACCACATTTCTCCCTTTTCTCCTCTATAGTCTATTCTGAGTCTCTCAGAACATCCTTTGAAGGTTCCTGATGAGTCACTCTTCCTAAATAGTGGTGGAGATTCCTTAAAGTCCATACGGCTCCTCAATGAGATTGAAAAACTAGTTGGCACATCAATACCTGGGCTTCTGGAAATTATTCTTAGCAGTTCCATTTTAGAGATTTACAATCACGTCCTTCAAACGGTGTTTCCAGATGAAGATCTGCTGTATAGCAAGAATTATGCCATGAAAAGAAAATTCAGCGATATTAATCAAGAGGAAATCAGTGGAAAATCTTTACCTCAGAAATCTGTCCTGACTTTAAGTTGTGACAATGAGCTAGCTGCTTTTATTGCAGTGAGCAGAGGGAGTCAGATTTTGTCTCTGAATTCGGAGTTTTTAACTAAGTTAGGACTTGGCTCTTCAGCCCGTTCTTCCGATTTAATTTCACAGACTAACATTCAGAATGTGACAAGCCTAAATCCTTCAGCTCTTACTGGGAAGTCAAAAGATCCATCCTGTGTTGCAGAAGTTTCTCACGAGGGAACATCTGTGATAGAAGCCAAGAAAATGGAGCTTCATGTGAGGTGGAGGACGGACACAGGCAAATGTGTGGATGCTTCCCCTCTGGTTGTCATCTCCACTCCTGCTAAGTCCTCTGTAACTGTGTACATTGGCTCCCATTCCCACAGAATGATGGCAGTTGACCTTTACTCTGGGAAGGTGAAATGGGAACAGATTTTGGGAGGTCGAATTGAATCCTCAGCATGTGTATCTAAGTGTGGAAACTTTATTGTAGTGGGTAAGTTTCCATATGATAATGCTAGTAGGAGCAAGTTAAATTTAAAAATCTATGTATGGTAGCTTTGGTTGTTGTAAATTATGGTTACCCACATGCTAATTCACAGTGTGGGTCTTGGGTCATAGTCTCTGGATTTGAACCTAGCTCTAAAACTGCTATCAGCTTTGTGAACTTTGACAAGTTGCTGGACCTTTTAGGACCTTAGTGTTCTTATGACCTTTAGGACTTAGTGTTCTTAGTTTTATAATAAATAAAACCCGTTGCATCATAAATTGTCCCCAAACTTAATGGTTTAGGGTAGCAAATATCTCACAGTTTCTGAGGTCAGGAATTTAGGAGTAGCTTAGCTGGGAGTCCTGGCTCAGGGTTTCCCATGTGGCTGCAGCCATCTGAAGGCTTGACTGGGCTGAAAAATCTTCCAAGACAGCTATCTCATACTGCTGCTGGCAGAAGGCTTCAGTTCTTGGCCGGTTCGTGGCAGGAAGCTTCTGTTCTTGTCACATGGACCTCTCTGTAGGCTGCTTGAGTGCTCTCACAACCTGGCAGCTGACTTCCCTCAGACTGAGTGGGGGAGGGGGGCCGGTGGGGAGGGGCGGAGCAAGGCAGTACTTTTAGGACCTCGTTTCCAAAGTTGCATACCATCATTTTTGCTTGTGTTCATTAGAAGCACATCATTAAGCCTGGCCTATACTCAAGGGGAGGGGAATTTAGGCTCCATCTCTTGAAAGTAAAAGTGTCAGAGAATTTGTGGACAGATTTTAAAACCACTACAATCATCATAGAGCTTTTGTTTGTTTTTATTTTAATTCCAGTGTGGCTAACACAGTGTTATATTAGTTTCAGGTGTACAATAGAGTAATTCAACAATTTTATATGTTACTTAGTATTCGTCATAAGTGTACTCTTAATCCCCATCCCCTATTTTACCCATCCCCCCACCCAGCTCCCCTCTGGTGACCATCAGTTTGTTCTCTCTAGTTAAGTATCTGTTTCTTGGTTTGTCTCTTTTTTCCAGTTTGCTCATTTGTTTTGCTTCTTAAATTCCACATACATCATAGAGCTTTTGAGAGGATTGAGATAATTGCTTATAAATCCTTTAGTACATTGCTAGGTACAGACTGAGGGCTCATTAAATGTTGTTAGCTACTAGCTGCTAATCATTTTCATTAAAGTATAGGTGACTTTTACTTTACTAAATATGGGGTCCAGGTGTAATGCCTCTCCTTGACTACCATTGTCTTTACTCCCCCTACTACATTAAGTTTTACTTTATATGCTTGTGGAATCTTGTGCTGAGTGCTTAGGAATATGCCTCCCTACTTGTGCTATCCTAGCTAGGATCTACTTGAATCTGAGTTTGATCCTTCCCTTTTGCCCACATACATTTTGAAAATATGCTACCGGGAACTTTCAGTTATATATGTGAATGAGCATGAATAATTTCCATCCATGAAAGTCAGCTTGTTGAAGTTACTGTTTGCATCCCAAGTTTCTAGACTCAAAGCCTGGGACACATGGGGGTCTAGACATTTTTAAATTAAGATCTAATTTATATACAGGAAAACTTGCCCTCTTTAGTTTACAGTTCTGTGTTTTGACAAATGTGTACTGTCATGTAACCACTACCAAATGAAGAGTTCATTACTCAAAAGGTCTGTGTCACTTGTAGGCTTCCCTTCCCCTACCCCTAACCCCAGGCAACCACTGATCTGTTTTCTGTCCCACTAGTTTTACATTTTCTAATTTTTGCTTTTGAGTCTGGATTCTCCTACTTAGCATGTGTTTGAGATTCATCCTTATTATTGAATGTATCCAGGTTCTTTTTATTGCTGAATATTCTGTTGTCTGGACAAATCATACTGTATTCACATTTGGGTTGTTTCCAGTTTTTCACAATTACAAATAAGACTGATATAAGCATTTGTAAGCAGGATATTGTATGAATATAAGTTTTTAATTTCACTTGGGTCAGTACCTAGGAGGGGGAGATTATGCAGTAAGTATAGCTTTAACTTTGTAAGAAATTGCCAAAATATTTTCCTGGTGACTGAGCCATTTTGCCTTCCCACCACCAGTGTATGAGAGGTCCAGCTGTTCCACATCCGTGCTAGTACTTGGTATTGTCAGTTTGAAAATCTTTTTATTTTAGCCAGTCAGATTGTTATGGTGTAGTATTTCATTATGGCTTTATTTTTTATTTTAGAGAGAGTGAGCAGGGGAGAGGGGCAGAGGGAGAGAGAGAGAGAGCATCTTTTTTTTTTTTTTTTTTTTTTTTTATTTTTGGGACAGAGAGAGACAGAGCATGAACGGGGGAGGGGCAGAGAGAGAGGGAGACACAGAATCAGAAACAGGCTCCAGGCTCCGAGCCATCAGCCCAGAGCCCGACGCGGGGCTCGAACTCACAGACCGCGAGATCGTGACCTGGCTGAAGTCGGACGCTTAACCGACTGCGCCACCCAGGCGCCCCGAGAGAGAGCATCTTAAGGAGGCTCCATGCTCAGTGCAGAATCAGATGTGGGGCTCAATCCCATGACTCTGGGATCATGACTTGAGCTGCAATCAAAAGTCAGACATTCATTATGGTTTTTTGTTTCTTTGTTTAGATTGTTAAGTTTATTTATTTTGAGAGAGAGGGAGAGGGAGAGAGGGAATCCCAAGCAGGCTTCACATTGACAGTGCACAGCTCGAACCCACAAACTGTGAGATCATGACCCGAGCCAAAGTCAGACACTTAACTGAGTTAAAACTGTGGTTTTAATTTGCATTTCCCTAGTGACTAATGACGTATTTTTTATGAATTTATTTGCCATCTGTATATCTTTTATGACTTTTCAGATTTTTTGCCCATGTTTTAAGCTGTTATATTTGTTTTCTTGTTGGGATCTGAGAATATTATGTATTCTGGATACAAGCCCCTTATCTATAAGTGTTTTGCATGTTTTCTCCTAGGCTGTGGCTTTTTTTTTTTTTCTTTCTTTCATTAACATAATGTCTTTTGAAGAGAAGTTCTTAATTTTAATGAAGTCCAGTTTATCATTTATTTTCTTTTCTGGATCATGCTTTTGGTGTCCTAGCCAAGAACGTTTTGCCTGACCCAAGGTCACAAAGATTTTCTTCTGGAAATGAACTGAAGGAAATTTTTCATTACCCAACTGAGTCCTGGGGTACTTCACTGTGTAGGACATTTTTCTTCACCATAACTAAGAAGGCCACTTTCTTGCTACTAAGTAGTAACTGCTAGAAAGAAAACAGCACTGCAGTTACTCTGGAATTGGGCCTCAAATGAGCAGCAGTGGTTATATGGATAGGCAGAGTCATGTAAAGAGTGGTGGACCAGTGCCCAAAATCAGCTTGCCCTGATTTACATCCACTGCAGGGAACATGAGTGATCTTCACTTTGTAGGTTTTGACCACGCCTACTGTCGCCTGAGTTATTCTGGCTACACCAAGTCAGGAACTCCTGCCCTAGCTTCTCACCTGTTGTAGCAGTTTGGGAAAAGCAGTCTGCTATAGTAGTTAAGTGCATAGGCTCTGAAGCTGGACTTCTTAGATTCAAATCCTGGCTCACCCACATGTCAGCTGAGTAGTTTTACCCTAGTAAAACTGTCTGTGCTTCCTTTTGTCATCTGTAAACTGCAGATATAACACTTCACAAGGTAAAAGCTCAATAAATGTTAGCTATTGTTAATGTTAGCATTTCTTGAACACCTGTGCACTGGGTATTCATATTATCTTTTTAAAAAATATTTTATTTATTTATCTTGAGAAAGAAAGAGCAAGTGGAGGAGAGGCAGAGATGGAGAGAGAAAGGATCCCAAGCAGGCTGTGCATCATCAGCACAGAGCCCAATATGGGGCCCAATGAAGAGCCCGACACTCACGAACCATGAGATCATGACCTGAGCCAAAATCAAGAGTTGGATGCTCAACCAACTAAGCCATGCAGGCACCCTTTAATCCATGTTATCTTAATTATTACAATAACACTGGAGTAGATGTGTCCACATGCAGGAAAAAATCTGAGGCTCAGCGATGCTGGGTAATTTGCCCAATGATGGCCATGAAGAGATTTGATTCCAGGTCTGTCAAAATCTCTCTTCTGCACTGTGCTTCATTGTTTTCTCAGTAGTGAAGCACTTTATGGTACTTTAAAAACAAAATGAAGTATACCTACTAGTAGGTATTTTTACAAGTGATTTCTGTTTGGTTTTCTGCTTTACATTGCTGAAGTTTAAACCTGAGCTGAACATAGTAGTACACATAAAGAGCATCAAATATAAATAAATGGTCATGGTTTAGGCTAAAGAATTATTCTCTGGTGATGTATCTAAATCTCTTTTGTATTTTGTTTCCCAACAGGCTGTTATAATGGGTTAGTTTATGTTCTGAAAAGTAATAGTGGAGAAGAATACTGGATGTTTACTACCAAGGATGCTGTCAAAAGCTCAGCAACCATGGATCCAACCACAGGACTCCTTTACATTGGATCTCATGACCAGCATGCATATGCTTTAGATATTTATGTGAGAAACCTCATCAGTTTCTTATAAGCTTAGAAGAGTAGGACACTGTCAAGTGCTCTTGACTAAAGCGGGGCCGGTATTCACTCTTCCCCTAAGTTTAGCATTGCGGTCTGGGAAGAATGAGTTAATTAACAGTCTTAGTATCTTAAGACATTTTTAACATCCTTACCAGATTTTCACAAATAAATTTGTTACTCAGAGTTTTTAAATCTAAAGAGCTTAGAATTACCATCTTGACAATATAAAGAATCACAAAGGGAAAAATATCAATAAGACCTGATAAGTTGGGGAAAACCATTTGAAGCAAATGTGACAGAGTTAAGATTCATTTATAAGAATAAATGGAAGAACAAACACAAATTATGAACACCCAGATAGAAAAATAAACAAGGAATATAAACATAAAAGACCCCAAAGAAGAAGTGTCTAGTAAATGTATTTAAATGTTTCCTATCTTTAGTAATCAAAGGATTGAAAATTTAAACTACATGATAGATAACCAGATAGTATTAGACCAGAATATGTTAAATGCTGGTGAGGGGTGGGGGGTGCACTGTAACTAGTGAAGTCTCTGAAGAAAACAGTTGGGCCACAGCTAACTTTCATATCCTTTGATTCAGTAAAATTCTTCTTCTAGGATTCTATCCTGCCAAAGTAATCAGAAACATGGACAGTTATGTGCACCGAGATGTCTATTACTAGGTTTTGTTTATGATACCATGAAATTAGTTTGAAACAAGTTTCAGTGATAAGGTAGAGAAATAATTTTATGTTCAGATGAGATATTATGCATTAAAGTAATAGAGTTTTACCAAGTAAATGAGCTAAATTAGATGCCAGTATATATTCAGAATGATCTCAACTATATTAAACTATTGTATGTCCCAAAAAGATCAAAAGGGAAAATGCTGAAATATTTACAGTGGTTCTCTCTGGGTGGTCTTTGTAATCTTTATACTAACTTGAATCTCAACAGTGAGACTGTATTACTTTTATACTAAGAATAAAAATGTACATTAATTAAATAGAGGTGATATGAGAAATCAGATATGTAGATTTGTTAACCACCAGCAGAAACCAATTAATTTGTTTTCTTATTTGCAGAAAAAGAAGTGTGTTTGGAAGTTAAAATGTGGAGGAACTGTCTTTTCATCCCCTTGTTTGAGCCTGATACCACATCATTTATATGTGGCTACACTGGGAGGCCTGTTACTGGCTATAAATCCTGTAGGCATAAAATAACATATATTGATTTTATTATTTGTCTTGAATGTTTTATTTTTGCTTTGAATTCTGAAAAATTGAAGTATTTAAAAAAAATTTTAAGTTTATTAATTTGAGAGAGACAGAGACCGTGTGAGTGGGGGAGGGGCAGAGAGAGGGAGACCGAGAATCCCTATCAGGCTCCACACTGCCAGTGCAGAGCCCAGTGCGGAGCCCGAACCCATGAAACCGTGAGATGTTGACTTGAGCCAAAACCAAGAGTCAGATGCTTAACTGACTGAGCCACCCAGGTGCCCCCTAAAGTAGTTTTTAATTAACTATAGTCCAGCTTTCACTGGACCAGAACTCCTTAAAAATGATTGATATGAAGATAGAAGTTCTATGTATGTCTTTGATCTGTTTTTTTAAATTGGTAGAATTTTCTCAGTCATATTAAAACTTAGAATAGTTTAAGGATAGATCTTATGTTCTAATTATATCCTGGTTTTATTGTACGTTTTTATTTCACCTCTTATAAAGAGCACTGATTAATTTTATAGCTGTGTATATGTATGCTAGCTTCATTTATGATATCAGCATGTCATTATAGCACTTTCTGATGTTTATAGCTTTGCCCCTGGGAGATTTTATGAGTTTGTTTCATAAAGGGTAATTGATTAGTAATATAATTTAAATGCCGTGAATTGCTTTTGCTCATGGCAGGCCACTGGGAACACAGTTTGGAAACATTCCTGTGGAAAACCACTCTTTTCTTCTCCACGGTGTTGCCTACAGTATATTTGTATTGGGTGTGTAGATGGAAATTTACTCTGCTTTACTCACTTTGGAGAACAGGTAAAAAATTTCTGGTTCCATTTTACATTATCTTTCTCAAAGTCATAATAGTTGGTGACAACTGAAGTAAAATTGTAAACATCACTTAAGTCATTGTATTGAAAACTAGTTTGATTTTAATTGTCAAGCCACAGGTTTCTTAATTTTGGAATGAGAGTATAGTAGATTGAAAAGATTCAAACACTGTTTTATTTGTGCCCTCCCCCAATTTTTTTTAAAGTTTATTTATTTTGACAGAGAAAGTGGGGTAGGGAGGGAGAGAAAGAATGCTAAGCAGGTTCTGTGCTGGTAGTACAGAGCTGGATGCAGGGCTTGAACTTATGAACCTGACCTGATCATGAGCTGAGATACAGTTAGACACTTAACCAACTGAGCCATCCAGGCACCCTGCCCTCCCCCAATTTTAAAAACTTGACCAGTTTTGGGGCGTCTGGGTGGCTCAGTCAGTTGAGCGTCCGACTTTGGCTCAGGTCATGATCTTATGGTTCATGAGTTCGAGCGCCCTGTTGGGCTCTGTGCTGACAGCTCAGAGTCTGGTACCTGCCTTGGATTCTCTCTCTCTCTCTGTCCCTCCCCCACTCATGCTTTGTCTATCAAAAATAAACATTAAACAAACAAAAACTTTACCAGTTTTTAGGCAATTTTATTATAATTTCTATTGAGGTTTTGAACATTTATTTATTTATTTTGAGAGAGAAAGAGAGAGCATGAATGGGTTAAGGGCAGACAGAGAGAGATGGAATCCCAGGCAGGCTCCGTGCTGCCAGCACAGAGCCTGATGTGGGGCTCGAACTCACAAAACTGAAATCATGACCTGAGCCGAAATCAAGAATCTCACACATTTAACCGACTGAGCCACCGCGGCACCTCAAGGTTTGAACATTTAAAGATGCCCCTGCTTTTTCTATGAAAACCAAAATAGGTGGCATAACCCAAATTGCATTGTATGAAGTGCCATCTTCAACTTCATGACTGGCAGGGTAGGCTGCTTCTGCATTACATTAGGTCTTTTTTTTTTGGGGGGGGGGGAGGAAATCTCCACTTCTTTATCCGCAAGTGACTATCACTGGTGGCCCAACTGCTGCTGTAGGTTTGATGTTGGGGACTATTTGTATACTTGAGAGAGTGCTAACTCCACCCTGAGTTAGCCCAGTGGTGGCCAGTGTTGCTCTGGTGCTTTTTATTCTACTTTCACTCTGCCTGGCCTGGCAGTTCCTTGATGTGGGACAATTACTTTGTGATGAGATCTTTTGTGATGTTCACTTAATATTTTTCCTTACAAAATAGTTTGAACATATTCTCACCTTTAGATTCCTAAGAAGTAAGAAGAGGCAAGTACTGTTACTCCTATTTTTTTGGGTGAACCATAGATGAAAATGATTTTTCCAAGTGAGGGACAGAATTAAGATTACAAATCCTGTTTCATGAAGATGCCCACTGTTCTCATTTTGTTTGCTTTTTATTCTGCTTTTACTGTAAACACTACCTTAGACTTGTGCCTTTTCCTTCTTTTCTTCAAAATATTGGCTGACAGGTTTGTCTGTGGTACCTTTAAAATAAGTAGGGAGTATATATCCACAGGCAGACACACAACTCATGGCTTTTTGTTTAAACCTTTAATTTGAATTATTGCACATAAATTTTCCTTTTCAGTCACTTCCATCTCCTTACATTAGGAGAATAGAACAAGATCTAGTTTTTAATAAGATACATTGAAAACTGAGTGTAGTTATATCTTTGAACTTAGTGTCTCTGAACATAATAGTAATAGCTTGCTCTTGAATGGGGTTCAAATTAGTTTTATTTCATCATATTCTGCATAGCAGTGACTCATGTAGTATGAACACTCCAGTGTATTTTGTTCTAGATTTTACCACTGGGAATAGAGGTATAATTTGAGAATGCTACTTTTCAGAAAAAGCCATTATTTCTTCTCTCTGTGTGTAGTTACCATTTAATAGCTTACATTTCTATTAAGAATTTCCTAAAGCTTTACACGACAATTGTTGAACTTAGATGAATTATTTTTGCCTTTCTCGTCCTTCAGGTTTGGCAGTTCTCTACCAGTGAACCAATTTTTTCATCCCCATGTACCTCAGCATCAGAGCAAGAAATATTTTTTGGTTCCCATGATTGCTTTATCTACTGTTGTAATATGAAAGGTCACCTCCAGTGGAAATTTGAAACTACTTCCCAGGTGTATGCGACACCGTTTGCTTTCTGTTACCAAGATTGTAGCAATGAAATGTTGCTGGCAGCAGCATCTACTGATGGGAAACTGTGGATCTTGGAATCTAAGAGTGGACGATTGCAAAGTGTGTATGAACTTCCTGGACAAGTCTTTTCTTCTCCTGTGGTCTGGGAATCAATGCTTCTCATTGGATGTAGAAATAATTATGTTTATTGTCTGGATTTGCTGGGTGGACATCAAATATAATCAAGTACAGTCCTTATTCGATTATCTGAGATATCTGAAAATATTTTATCGTTACAGAACATTTGGATTAGTCTTATTTTATACTAAAGATTATTTTTGCTTAAGAAACTTGTCTATGACACTTTATTGGAGAATGATCATATTTTACTTCCTATAGCGGAACAAATGCTTTTAAAAGGAATTATAGAACAAAAACATCAATTTATTTAGTAGCACTCTTTGAATTAGGCTATGGATATTTTACTTTGGGCTTTTTTCTTTTTTTTATAGACTTCTGTGAAAAAGAAGATCAGAGTTTACTTGGTGGGTTAAAAACTCAGTCCATGATGTAATACACCATTTACTTATTTACAGTGAGATCTATTAACGCAAGGTTTTCAGAGGTAGGATGTTTTTTATTAAATTAGGTTCCTTATTTAGTATGTTTAAGTGAACAAAATACCAGTATTGAACTATATCTATGTATATATTTATCTGTCTTCCTATAATAGTTTCTTTGATTTATCCTCTTTTTTCCATTTTTGATATACAAATCTTGATGAATATTTTTGTGTCTGTATTTCTCTATTAGATTTTGTGATTGTATGTCCTTTTTTCACTGGCTTGGAGGTAGGAAACACAACAAAAACCAGGAAAGAAAAAACTCTATGTACTTTTAAGTGTCCTGATTCTCTTAATGTGTATGGTTTGGGGCTGGACCTGCTTCTCCAGTGCCATAGACCTTTGCTTATACCTGCATTTGCTTGGTATGAAGGTGCCCCTGGTGAATTATAGCTCCTCCTGGGAGCCAGGCCCTGTATGCGGTCTCCTCTTGCACCTGGGCTTGGTCCATGATTTGCTTTAACCAATAGAATGCAGTGGAGGTGACACTAATGTCACTTCTGAGCCCAAGATTTAAGAAGGGCTGGGCACTTCTGCTCTCATGGGATCCCAGAGCTGCCACATGAGAAGTCTGGCAGCTAGACGGAGAGGCCATGTCGTGAGGGAATGGCCCTGATGTTTACTAAGAAAACCAAGGAAGCCAGAGAACCAAGGACAGGTGAAGCCCCACACATGTGGCCCCCAGCATTCCAGCCAGCCCCCAGCTATTCAGGCCATTCTGGTGCCAGACATTGAATTTCTCACCCATAGAATCCTGAGAAATAATAAAATGGCAGTTGTTTTAAGCCACTAAGTTTTAGGGTAGTATGTTAGAGTAGGGAGTTTTAGGTGGTAGCAGCAGGGATCACTGGAGCAGAAGTTACGTCATCTTCTTTTCCATGTCACTTAAATTACTCAGATGAAAAAATGTCTCAATTTTCCTTGAAATTTCACGATATAATAGCTCAGGTAATAAAGCAGCTTTTTTTTTGCTATGGTACTATGAATTTAGCCACTAGTGGTAGTAATAAGAACTATTTAGGGCATATTACATCCCAGACACTTGTGCTCAGGCACTTAATAAAGTAACAAAAATGTATCCTGTTGTTCACCTTCCCTTTTCTACAGTCAACTGTGGTATCATTTAACTGGTCCATTTATTCATCAGTAAAGTCTCAAATATCAGACATGCCAGAGTCCTTGGCTGCAAGCTATAGAAGTCAACTTAGGCTATTTTAAGCAGAAAAGAATTTTTAAAAAGAATATTGAATAGCTTGGAGATTTGCAACAAGGGCTAGAGCTATACAGCCAGGAACAATGAATGCCTGAAATCAGCATGACTGTGGCCTGGAGAAGACACAGCTGCTGTTCTTGAACCTCTAAATGCTCAGACCACTAATGCTAGATACACAGTTACCCACCACTGTAAGACTTCCTCATTGATTTCAACTGGGAGACAAATTCAGAGTCTCTTCCAATTTTAAGTGAAACAGGTTCCATGCCCCTGATAGAGTACAAGAGCACATATCAGGCATTTCATCTTTGGTGGTGGGAGGTGAGTGCAAGACCCATGAGTTGGGAGATTTCCCCAAACCTAGAGTGGGGATTGAGGTACAGACTGGTCAAAAAGAACAACATCTCTTCTGCCAAGTTTTAGATCAGTGCTTCTTAAATCTTTTTTTTTTTTTTTTTTTTTTTTGAGAGTGAGAGACATAGAGGGAGACAGAATCTCAAAGGAACAGAGAGAGTGTGGAGCTCAAAGTGGGGTTCAAACTCACGAACCATGAGATCATGACCTGAGCCAAAGTTGGATGCTTAACCAACTGTACCACCCAGATGCCCCCAGTGCTTCTTAAATCTTAATGTATTAACCACCTGAAGCTCTTGTTAGAGTGAAATGCACGTTAACAGTTGAGAGGGCTGAAAGTGTGTTTTGCTGGGCCATAATGGAACCTGAGGCAAAAAGAAAAACCAGCAATACTGATCCTGTCTTTATTTAAAATTTTGATAATTGTTCATGTTGGAATTTGTATGAATTTTTATTTTATTAAGTAATCTCTAGGCCCAGTGTAGGGCTTGAGCCTACAACCCTGAGATCAAGAGTCACATGTTCTACCGACTGAGCCAGCCAGGCACCCCAAGTACTAATATATATTATATACATTATATATAGTACCTATATATAATATACATTATATATAGTACCTATATATAATATACATTACATATAACATATAATGTATATATATTGTATATATATAATGCATATATTTGTATATAATTGTATATATATAATGTATATTATATATAGACATACATACTATATATACTATATATATAATACTGTATGAAAATAGTATTTTTCTTGATTACATAGTTTGTGGCACCCAAGATGAATGCCTCACATCACTCACTTGGCCCTAGTGCAGGCCTGTGAGTCAGTAGGTCTGGCCTGGGACCCTAAGCTGCCTTTCAGAAGGTCTCAGCTCTCTCAGCTCCAGCCACTGTTGCTGTTCTGGGGCCCATGTGTTGTGTAAGGAGGCTGTAAGATTGTTTTGTCTGGGATGCCGATCATTCAATTCCAATTTAGGATGGAGATAAACATTTTATTTGCCCCTACTCATTACTTATCTCTAAAACACCTTGTAAAAAATGTAAGGTAGCACATAAAATGCCTTGAAATTTTTCTTTCTCAACAAAAGCTATATGAGCTTGCTTATAGTCATTGAAAATAGTAAAAACTTCAACTTGAAAAGGAAATTCCATCAGTGCTGAAGATCTTGTATGTATTTTTTATTGAAAGATCTCTTTCCTTCAATAATGGACATTTTACATTAAAACTTTATACAACCAAAAATCTCAAAATAATATTAAAATCACACTATTTTTCATTGTTGTCTCTACTTAATTTTATTATTGGTTAAAAATATTGCAAGACACTGTAACTAATGTTTCTGCTTTAAAATAAGCAATTAAACTAAATGTCACAAGAAGAGACAATGAATACATACTATAATTTGCTGATAACTGGCTAAAATGATAATAGTAATTAATGTGTAAGAAACAATTGCACTTGAAAAATTAAAAAAGTAAACAAAAACTCTCTATATATGCTTATGAACAGAGTTAATCTGTTAACCTTGCCAAGAGAAGTATGTGTTTCAAGTTTAAAAAAAAATTTAACATAGCAATCATTGATTTAAAAAAAAAAAACTGTTTTTGTTTTGAATTTCCCCCATAGTTTGTTAATCAGAAAAGACTGCAGCACAACTAAAGCAAAATAACACTTCATTGGTATTTAGTGCAATTTGGAGTCATTTTACATGAAATATTAAACATGTACCCTTCAGGAAGTGGTTGAAAGTAAGTGCTCTAACTGTCCCTTTCCCCAGTGTACTCTTAACTTCTAAAGACTTTCATAGGAGCTTTGTGACTAAGGCGTTTCTCCTATGTGGTATGTGAGCCAGTAGAGAGTTGACTCTTCTAAGTATTCTTCTTCAGTGATCTGATTTCTTCCCCCTGTTCTCCACCCTTACTGTGGTATTATCCAAAGCTGGCAGGATGAAAGACAAAGTTTGGAAGAATTACTGTAGCACTAGAATACCAGGGCTCTAGGTGGAAAGACTGCCATTCAAAAGGGTGTTATGTTAGTAATGAAATCACTGAAAACTAACAAATGCCTACATGTTTGATTTAGAAATGAACATCAGTGTGGAAAACATGCATTGGAATATTAATTGCTTCCCGCAGGAATAAAAAAAATTCAAGTTACACTGATTCTTAACAGTCTGATCCAGTATATATAATATTAAATCCGACTTGCAAGAGTACAACTATCCGCTTGACCACACTTGCCAGTTGCTACCATGAGGTTGAGCCATCATTTCCAGAAGATGCCTTCTATATGGTAAATGACAGAATAATAACAGCACATTGCATGTTGAGGGAACTCAGCATGATGGATACTGATAAAATGTGTTTTTGTAGGAGAGGAAAAAGGAATGTGATTCCCCTTGCACTGAGTGAAGGATGTGTACTTGTATTGTGGAGTCAGAATCTTAAGAAAAGTTGAATATGCCGGCACCATGAAATAGAAAGTGTGGGTTTGCTGGTATGTCTATGCTTCATGCTTGCCATGTCCCTTTGGACCACATGTGTGGAGCAACAAGGCCACTTTAGACTCTGAGATGTTTTTTAAAGGTAGCAAGGTGAATGCTCAAAATTATAAATGCTCTTGAACATTTGACTCTAAATATGAATCATTCAATTACGGTAAAGAAAGAAACTTTCCATAGGAAGTCCTTAGTACAAAGGCTCCAAATCTTGGCTTCCTGTCAATTTTCCCTAAAGACCTAAGGGAATATTCAGAGACATGTAATGTCAGTAGCCTCTCCTATCTTGTAATAAATGGCTGGTTTGGGGGATGGGTTATTTTTCCTCTCTCACTTTTGCTTCTTGGGGTGAAATGAGCCTCCCTTTCAGAGTTTTAAAAGCTAGATTACACTGGAAGCAGTTTACCCCAAGGTTCTCAACCTTTGGGATGTATCAGAATTCGTCTGAAGAGTTTTGCCAGAATAGACAGTCCTGGCCCATCCTCAAAGGATCTAATTTGGTAGGTAGGACTGGGATGGAGCCAGGACATCTTAAGTACCACTGCACTAGATGGGGATTCTCAGAGATGGAAAGAGAATATGTTGCTTCCTTTCTTCATGATGGTAAATAAAAATGTTGCCTAGGAGCCAACTGGGCCAAATGTTTAATATGTTCTTAAGGGAGTCCTGGTGTGGCGGGACCTGTAGAATAGCAGTGTGGTGGACATGTGCATGTTACAGTTTCAGACCAGGGAGAATTCAGAAAAGCAGACACGGAAAGAGGTGGCAGCCAGACTGTTAACTTACGATACCTAGTTACTCACTGCATTCAGGAGAATGGGCATTATTGTTTCTATCTATATGATCCTCTCTTTCACCATTACTGTAGAAAAGCAAAGAAACCACCAAACAAATGGTAGGGTAAACTGGAGTAGAGAATCACAAACCATTACAAATATTGGCAAAAGGACATGTTGTTCTAAATGGTGTGTGGGTGTGTTATGTATGGAGCGCTGTAGAATGGGCATGGTAGGCTCTCGTAAGAAGTTCTTAGTTTGGAGATTTTGCTTTGTGTGGTCCCTCGGATGGAATTTTCTCTTGAGAACGAGGAGGAGCTCAAGGCACCAGGACCTAGGATTGTGCAAATACACTCTTTACAAGGAACGCCACCAGTTCCGTTTCTAAACAATTATTTTAGAGCCTATAAAACATGCTGCTTTTCCCTAGCTTGGTTTCTTTACCTCATATAAAAAATAAATAACAAGGGCAAGAGAAGAGCCAATAACTGGCAACAGGAGTGGGTTAAGAGTCACTCTACTTAATGATCTGTGGACAGTCGCTCCAGGCCTTGGCTTTCCTTTTGGCCAACGCCAGCCAAGCTGGTTCTGTTGACACGGGGGCAGCGTCTGGGGTTGAGAACCTCTTGGTGACTTCTTTGACCAGCGGTGCAGGGGGAGCTGAATCCGAAATCTCCACTGAATCGTGTTTAGAAGGAAAAGGATAAGAATAAAAGTCAGAACCACATTTTGATGTATCAGAAGGGTAAGATTTCAGGGCCGGCCAACATGGCGGAAAAGTAGGGGGATCCATACTTCCCATGTCTCTCAAACAGAGAGTCTAGAAGGAAAAGAGACAGGAGTCTAACAAGGAGACACTGGGACAACCTGACGGGCTGTAGGTGGGTGATTGTGAACTGGGGGAGATAAAACGGGCCGTGTAGGCATGGAGAGGAAGGATCCTCTTCTGCAGAGAGACAAAGGGAAGAGAAAGAGTGGCTGGGGAAGTGTAGGACTGTATCTAGACAAGAGAAAAACCTCCGACCAGGATGGAGAGGGATCCCATCTCTAACTCTGGGGCCTTCGTACTGGGGCCGGCTGCCCTGTTTGTGCACCTGGGGAGGAGGGGAGCCACCCCCGGGTTTGGGAGCAGGTCAGGGACGCAGTCCACAGTAGGAGAAAGCAGTCCTCTCCCTGAAGTACTGTGGCACAGGACAAAACCAGCCTAGACAACATAGGCGCTTCCCCAGGGCTGGGGCGCATGGAGCGGGAGTTTAAATCCCAGCAAGTACCAGGGCTTGGAAGTTGGCAGAGAGAGACAGACCTCCTCATCTGTGCCCACAGCACAGCAAGGACGGCGCAGTGATTTGGGACACCGGTCAGTGGAGAAGAGGCTGGGAGGTCGCCATTTTTCTCCCCACCACGACCAAGGTGGGGCCTCAGGGATGGGTCCCTGGGGCCCACAGTGGAGGTGGGACCCGCCTACACCAAACCACGCCCCTTCATGCCAGGTAACTGCATGTCTACTGGAGTGGGATAGATGCTGAGGAACCAGATGGCCCCCTCCTCCAGACTAGTGCTGCTGCATTGCCTGGATTAATTCTAGGACAATTCTTGTTATTTAGATATATTCTTCCTTCCTTTTCTCCTTATCTATTCCCTCCTCTAGACTGGGTACTCTGGCTGTTGGTTTGTTTTAGCAGACATATTTAATCCATTCTCTTGATACATGTTCTACACCACCTCCTTTCCTTTCTCTCTCTGGAATAATCAAGCCTATAGTTTCTCTAGATAACTTTATCTTCATTTCTTTTTCTCTGCCTCCTCCTTTATTTTCCTTGCTCTCTCTCTCTGAATTAAGCTATTTAGTCTCTCTGCCTGGTCAATGTTTATTTTTTCCTTTACCCTGCCCCTGTCATTTCTCTCTTTGTATGTGCTCTTCCATCAGCACCACCTCCACCCTGTTCTTTACTTGTAGCTGGTGTTTCTGGTTTTTTGCTTTTTGATTATTTTTGTTTGTTTCATTTGTGTGATTGCGTGTTTTTCTTTCCTGTTTATCTGTTTTCCTTTCCACAGCTACTTCAAGGAACAAATCAAAGCACACCTGGTGGAGGCTCCAAAACATCACTACAAGTAGGGAAATAAAATAACCAAAGTTACAACAACAGAGAGCAAGTAACTCTCCAAAACACACCTCCTGAAGGGCCAGGCCCTGGACAGTGTATGACCTCCTCTTTAATAAAGCAGTGCTCACAGGTGCAGAGCACATAACAAGCTTTTAAAACTCATAAGGGATAGAAAACTAGCCAAAATGACGAAACGGAAGAATTCTCCTCAAATTCCAGGAAGGAGTGGCCACTAAAGAATTGATCAAAACAGATATAAGCAATATAAATGAACAAGAATTTAGAAAAATAGTCATAAGATTAATCACTGGGCTTGAAAAAGGCATAGAAGACAGCAGAGAATCTACTGATGCAGAGATCAAGGAACTAAAACATAGTCATGATGAATTGAAAAATGCTATAAATGAGGTGCAAAATGGAAGCGGTCACAGCATGGATTGAAGAGGCAGAGGGGAGAAGAGGTGAATTAGAAGATAACATGGAAAAAGAGGAAGCTAACAGATTAAAAAAAAAAACCCAGGATCACCAGGGGAGAATTAGAGAACTAAATGATTCAATCAAATGGAACAATATCCATATCATAGGAGTTCCAGAAGAAGAAGAGAGAGAAAGAAAGGGGCTGAAGGTGTACTTGAACAGATCAGAGCTGAGAACTTTCCCAATCCAGGGAAGGAAACAGACCTTGAAATCCAAGAGGCACAGAGAACTCCCTTCAGACGTAACTTGAATCAATTTACTGCACGACGTATCATAATGAAACTGGCAAAATACAAGGATAAAGAGAAAATTCTGAAAGCAGCTAGGGATAAACAGGTCTTAACATACAAAGGTAGACACATAAGGGTAGTAGCAGACCTATCTACTGGAACTTGGCAGACCAGAAAGGAATGGCAGGAGATCTTCAATGTGATGAACAGGAAAAATATGCAACCAGTAATCCTTTATCCAGCAAGCCTGTCATTCAGAATAGAAGGAGAGAGAAAGGTCTTCCCAAACAAACAAAAACTGAAGGAATTCATCCATCACAACTAAAGCAGCTCTACAAGAGATCCTAAGGGGGATTCTGTGAGTGAAATGTTACAAGGACCACAAAGTACCAGAGACATCACTACAACCATGAAACCTACAGATAACACAATGACTCTAAACCCCTATCTTTCAATAATAACACTGAATGTAAATGGACTAAATGCTCCAATCAAAAGACAGAGGGTATCAGAATGGATTAAAAAATAAGACCCATCTATTTCCTGTCTACAAGAGACCCATTTTAGACCTGAGGACACCTTCAGATTGAAAGTGAGGGGTTGGAGAACTATCTATCATGTACTGGAAGTCAAAAGAAAGCTGGAAAAGCCATACTTATTTCAGAAAAACTAGACTTTAAAGGCTGCAACAAGAGATGAAGAATGGCATTATATAATAATTATGGGGTCTATCCAGCAGGAAGAGCTAACAATTACAAATATCTATGCACTGAATTCGGGAACACCCAAATACATAAAACAATCACAAACATAAGTAATCTTACTGGTAAGAATGTGGTAATTGTAGGGGACTTTAATACTCCACTTATAACAATGGACAGATCATCTAGACAGAAAATCAGTAAAGAAACAATGGCCCTGAATGAAACACTGGACCAGATGGACTTGACAGATATACTTAGAACTCTACATCCTGAAGCAGCAGAATATACTTTCTTCTTGAGTGCACATGGAACATTCTCCAAGCTAGATCACATTCTGGGTTACAAAACAGCCCTCAATAAATATAAAAGAATTGAGATCATACCATTCACACTTCCAGATCACAATGCTATGAAAATTGAAATCAACCACAGGAAAAAGTCTGGAAAATCTCCAAAAGCATGGAGGTTAAAGAACATCCTACTAAAGAACGAATGGGTCAGCCAGGCAGTTAGAGAAAAAATACATGGAAACAAATGAAAACGAAAGCACAACAATCCAAACCCTTTGGGATGCAGCAAAGGCAGTCCTAAAAGGAAAATGGCCTATCTCAAGAAACAAGAAAAATCCCAAATACAAAATCTAACTGCACACCTAAAGGAACTAGAAGCAGAACAGCAAAGACACCTCAAACCCAACAGAAGAAGAGAAATAATAAAGATCAGAGCAGAAATAAACAATATAGAATCTAAAAAAACTGCAGAGCAGATCAATGAAACCAAGAGTTGGTTTTTTGAAAAAATAAAATTGATAAACCTCTAGCTAGGCTTCTCAAAAAGAAAAGGGAGATGACCCAAATAGATAAAATCATGAATGAAAATGGATGTATTACAACCAATGCCTCAGAAATACAAGCAATTTATCAAGGAATACTATGAAAAATTGTATGTCAGGAAACTGGACAAACGGGAAGAAATAGAAAATTTGAACAGACCCATAACTAGTGAAGAAACTGAATCAGTTATCAAAAATCTCCCAACGAATAGAGTCCTGGACCAGTTGGTTTCCCTGGGGAATTCTACCATACATTCAACACAGAGTTGATACCTATCCTCAAGCTGTTCCAAAAAATAGAAATGGAAGGAAAACTTCGGGACTCATACTATGAAGCCAGCATTACTTTGATTCCCAAACCAGACAGAAACCCAGCAAAAAAAGAGAACTACAGGCCAATATCCCTGCTGAATATGGATGCAAAAATTCTCAACAAGATACTAGCAAGTCAAATTCAACAGTATATAAAAAGAATTATTCACTATGATCAAGTGGAATTCATTCCTGGGATGCAAGGCTGGTTCAATATTCGCAAATCAATCAATGTGATACATCACATTAATAGAAGAAAGGAAAAGAACCATATGATCCTGTCAATAGATGCAGAAAAAGCATTTGGCAAAATACAGCATCCTTTCTTAATCAAAACCGTCAAAGTCAAGATAGAAGGAACATACTTAAACATCATAAAAGCAATTTATGAAAAGCCCACAGCTAATATCATCCTCAATAGGGAAAAACTGAGAGCTTTCCCCCTGAGATCAGGAACATGACAGGGAAGTCCACTCTCACTGCTGTTGTTTAACATAGTGTTGGAAGTGCGAGCATCAGCAATCAGACAACAAAATGAAATAAAAGGCATCAGAATTGGCAAAGAAGAGGGCGCCTGGGTGGCTCAGTCAGTTAAATGTCCAACTTTGGCTCAGGTCATGATCTCACGGTCTGTGAGTTCAAGCCCTGTGTCGGGCTCTGTGCTGACAGCTCAGAGCCTGGAGCCTGCTTCAGATTCTGTGTCTCCCCTCTCTCTGTCCCTTCCCCACTCACACTCTCTCTCCCTCTCTCAAAGATAAACATTAAAAAAAAATTAAAAAGAAAATTGGCAAAGAAGAAGTCAAACTGTCACTTTTTGCAGATGACATTATACTCTACATGGAAAACCCAATAGACTCCACCCAAAAGTCTGCTAGAAGGGATACATGAATTCAGCAAAATCGCAGGGTACAAAATCAATGTATCGAAATCTTGCATTTTTATACACCAATAATGAAGCAACAGAAAGAGAAATAAAGAAACTGATCCC
Source organism: Panthera uncia (assembly GCF_023721935.1). Classification (NCBI taxonomy): domain Eukaryota; kingdom Metazoa; phylum Chordata; class Mammalia; order Carnivora; family Felidae; genus Panthera; species Panthera uncia. The sequence goes on along the minus strand of NC_064811.1, from coordinate 44,011,770 downwards.
ATTTACAATTGCACCAAGAACCATAAAATACCTCGGAATAAACCTAACCAAAGATGTAAAAGATCTGTATGCTGAAAACTATAGAAAGTTTATGAAGGAAATTGAAGAAGTCACAAAGAATTGGAAAAACATTCCATGCTCATGGATTGGAAGAGTAAATATTATTAAAATGTTAATACTACCAAAAGCAATCTACACATTCAATGCAATCCCAATCAAAATTGCACCAGCATTCTTCTCAAAGCTAGAACAAACAATCCTAAAATTTGTATGGAACCACAAAGACCCTGAATAGCCAAAGTAACATTGAAGAAGAAAACCAAAGTGAGAGGCATCACAATCCCAGACTTTAGCCTCTACTACAAAACTGTAATCATCAAGACTGTATGGTCATTGGCACAAAAACAGACAGACCAATGGAATAGAATAGAGAACCCAGAATTGGACCCACAAATGTATGGCCAACTAATCTTTGACAAAGCAGGAAAGAACATCCAGTGGAAAAAAGAAAGTCTTTAACAAATGGTGCTGGGAGTTCTGGACAGCAACATGCAGAAGAATGAAACTAGACCACTTTCTTACAGCATACATAAAAATAAACTCCAAATGGATGAAAGACCTGAATGTGAGACAGGAAACCATCAAAACCCTAGAGGAGAAAGCAGGCAACAACCTCTTTGACCTCAGCTACAACAATTTCATGCTCGACGTGTATCCAAGGGCAAGGGAATTAAAACAAAAATGAACTATTGGGACCTCATCAAGATAAAAAGTTTCTGCACTGCAAAGGAAACATTCAACAAAACTAAAAGGCAACCAACGAAATGGGAAAAGATATTTACAAATGACATATTGGATAAAGGGCTAGTATCTAAAATCAATACAGAACTCACCAAACTCCACACCTGAAAAACAAATAATCCAGTGAAGAAATGAAAGACATGAATAGACAGTTCTCCAAATAAGACATCTAGATGGCCAACAGACACATGAAATGATGCTCAACATCACTCATCATCAGGGAAGTAAAAATCAAAGCCACGCTGAGATACCACCTCATGCCAGTCAGAGCAGCTAAAATGAACAAATCAGGAAAACACAGATGCTGGCAAGGATGTGGAGAAACGGGAACCCTCTTGCACTGCTAATGGATTCATGCAAACTGGTGCAGCCGCTCTGGAAAACAGTGTGGAGGTTCCTCAAAAAATTAAAAATAGAACTACCCTATGACCCAGCAATAGCACTGCTAGGAATTTAACCAAGGGATACAGGAGTGCTGATGTATAGGGGCACTTGTACCCCAATGTTTATAGCAACACTTTCAACAATAGCCAAATTATGGAAAGAGCCTAAATATCCATCAGCTGATGAATGGATAAAGAAACTGTGTTTATGTACACAATGGAATACTACGTGGCAATGAGAAAGAACGAAATCTAGCCATCTGAAGCAACATGGATGGAACTGGAGGGTATTATGCTAAGTGAAATAAGTCAGAGAAAGATACCATATGTTTTCACTCATACGTGGATCTTGAGAAACTTAACAGAAGACCATGGGGGAGGGGAAGGGGGAAAAGTTACAAACAGAGAGGGAGGGAGGCAAACCATAAGAGACTCTTAAAAACTGAGAATAAACTGAGGGTTGGTGGAGGAGAGGGGCAAGTGGGTGATGGGCATTGACAAGGGATGAGCTCATTGTTGGGATGAGCACTGGGTGTTGTATGGAAACCAATTTGACAATAAATTATATTAAAAAAAAAAGTAAAAGATTCAGAAAGGAAAACCCAGTGAAACACTGGGCATCTTTAGTGAGAACAATTAGGGGAAGAAAGTGGGTGATCATAACTATTACATACAGAATTAGAATATGGTTGGTTTTAATTTCACAGTTTCTAGAAGCCTAAGTTTTTGTGCACAGCTCTGCCTACATGATAATAAGAAATAAAAGGTAAATGTTGTCATTCTAGCTATACAACCAGTCAATTCCATGAAGAAAAAGATCAAACCAGCAGTTTGAACTTATCAAACTGGTGAGGTCAGAAGCTCCCCTCTGTACCAAGCTCGCGCTGGGGGCCTCCCCTCCCTGCCGGCTCTCTAGACTTTCAGGCTGGCCTCACAATTCCAACACTTGTTTTATCAGATCTTAGAGACCTCCTAAGGTGAGGGATCTTGGCTTCTCTCTGAGTCCTATTTACTGCCCGTGGCAATGGCCTACACAGAATGAGAACTCTACAAATACTGACTGAAAAGACAAATACAAAAATAAAGGTTTGCTTTATTGAGCTGTAGCCACTCTGAACTGCATTAACTCTTTAGAGCGTCCAAGAAGTCTGTCAGAGAAAGGTATGTGATCTCTGACTCTGGAACTTTATTTTGAAAGAATGATCTTGGTGGCACACCCGTTTGTTTAGAACCTTCAATTCTTGGGTGTCAGATCAAATGAAATTATGCCCATGGAGGTTATTGAGAAATTATATGGTGCTCCAAAGTGGTTTTCAAATATAAAGGCTTTTTCTCTCCTCACCAAAATATTAAGTATAGCGTTAGTGGTTGAGACCTCTTTCCATTTCCATACCCAAGCTGGCAGGTAACAAAGGCATTACAAAGCCTAGATCTGGGGGGTGGGTGCCCTCTAGGGAACAGGGTTGCTCAGAAGGGAAAACAGGCCCTGTTAACCCCTGGGAGGAAGCTTGTTCCCATTCATATCCCTCCTTCAAGTGATTTGTAACAAGGTAACAGTTGGAAACGTGACCAATCATTTTAATAGAATAAAGAATTTTTTTAAATGTGTATCTTTTATATGTCATGAATAGGAAACACTGCTGTTAATTAATGTGGTCAGAAACTTGCTATCTGAGTCCCCATCAGTGAGCAGAGACCTTCCCACTTTGCCTGGAGCATCTGAGCCCCGTGGGTCACTGATTCAGAGAAGCAGCTTCCAGTTCCAGCTAGGTGCAGAGCCCCAAGCAGGGGTTTTCAGATTTAGCCTCCACAAATTTAAGTTTATTGTGTCAAAGGAAACTGGACCCTGAGTGCACTTTTCAGCTCAGGTTTGATGTGAACCCCTTTACATACAACCCTGCGCTGCTCTGAGCCCGTCAAAACCCCACATCGCTTAAATTTTACCTAAACTTCACCCTTTTCCCCCCAAATCCTCTGATAATCTTGCCTCTTCTTTTCTTTAGGTGGTTCTTCTGGTACATGGTCTCCCTTACAGGAGAGCAAGTTAGCAAACCTCATTTTGTTGGGGCTACAGGCAGTGGGGTGTCGGAGAGGGAGGGCTTGTTTGATGTCCAGGAATTTAGGGAGCCAGGTGACACCACACTGGTAGCTTGAAACTGGCCACAGTGGGAGGATTTACCCCATGAAAACTCAAGTACTAAAATCAGAGGTCTCCCCAGTCCCTGAAGGGTGACCGTTAACCATTTACCACCATACCACTGGTGGTGGGGAGCTGCTGGTGGTCTTTACCAGAAGTGCTTTCTCAAAGCTGACCTCTGGGGCTGTGAAGAGCCTCGCACGCTGTGCCCGTTCCCAAACTCAAGGATGTAAAGTGGCTGTGAGAAGACAAGCCTGTCACTGCAGTTACACGGAATCCGACCTGCTCTCCCTACCTGTCACAGATGTGGGAAGAGTGTTGGCCTTTTTCAGCTGTTCCCTGCGCTCAAGCCTGGATGCTGCAGTCTCCGGCTTCTTCTCCTCCAGCTGTGGGCTGTGCTTGTGCAAGGAGCCCGCTCTGCTGATACTGCTGCTTCCAGGCTGCAGGATGACACCGACCTGGGTGGGCAGAGAGTCAGGGCAAGTGTGTGTTCAACCTCAGGACATGGAAAGACTGACCGTGCAAGGCCTTGGGGGGGCTTCTGCCTGCCAGCCCCCAACCTCCGCCTCTAAAGGAGAAACGGGACTGCACTTGGGAGCAATGTGTGGCCAACCATGACGCCAGCCATGGAGCAGCTCAAGACAAAGGTCCCAAAAGAGGGAAAGCCACTTTTGTAGGAGTCCCAGTGAACAGACTATAAAATCAGGGCCACAGAGCAAGACTCCTGATTCTTCTCCCAACTCACTGCTCAGATGCATTCACTTTCCTATTTCTCACATAACTGCAGTGTGTGTGGATCACTGCTAATAATCACGGACTCTACCAAATCAGGTTAACCTGAGAGCACAAGGAAACCAAACAAAATTACTACTTGAAAACACTTCTATGGTTTAATGGTTGTCAATTTATTTACTGCTCTACCCTAAGCATTCACCACTCCCAGCTAGCTTTTTTTTTTTTAAACCCTTGTGACCTACCTAAAAGACAAGCCAAACTTGAGAAGGAAAAGTTAAAGCTGAAGACCAGGCTACTCACGTTCTCTCTGGAGAGCTTTTCTGCCTGTTTGGCCTCCCTGGCTTGCTTCCTCTCCTCTCGAGTAGCTTGCTGCTCCCGAAACCCCTTCTGTTTCTGCAGTGCTAAAGTTATCCACAGTGGCTGCGCAGTTTCAACCTTCTCTGCAAGTTTGGAGCCATCTAACGAGTGCCTGCTCTGAAGAACAGGCTTTTCTGGGGACAAAAAAAGACTGCTGTTACGATTTATATGATGTATCTGGGGGCATCTGGCTGGCTCAGTTGGTAGAGCTGTGGCTCATGATCTAGGAGTCATGACTTCGAGCCCCACATTGGGCGCAGAAATTAAACTTTAAAAAAAAATTAAAAAGCAGTATACATTTGGTCTTCATGCCCATTTCTAGAACACAGTAAAACCCTTGGAATTTCCTAAGTGATGAGAGCATAAGGTGTCCCTCATTCCATTAATGAGATGACTTTGGGACCATCCTTAAGGCTGGGGGCTGGTTGCACTGATGCCCGAGGGACTTCTCTGGGTGGAGAGGTAATATTTCTTATCAACAGAAAAATAGAAGTCTTTTCCTTCCCTCAAAATGGGACTAGAAATACAATCTCCAGTGTCAGAAAATCTCAAGCCTACAGGGGACCCAGGCTGCTATTTGATTTGTTATTCTTATTTACTGCTTTATTTAACCCTTTCCCAAACATCCTACCCAGTGTATGAAAGAGGTAAAAAGGGTGCTGCTCTATCTATCCCGTGAGACTGCTGAGGGCAGTGGGGCTCTGAGGAATGCAGTAGGAAACTGTGATTTTGGTCCAATGCTCTCTTTTGACAGAGTGAGTATGAGGGGCCACAGCAATCCAGTGCGGTGCCCCAGGTCACCCAGCGGCTAGTGCACAGGCTGAAGTTTGAGCCTAGGACTTCTGACTTCCAGTCTGAGCTTTTCCTGTGGTTGACTGTCTTGCCTATGCAATGGGGTAAACACACTTCACAGGTGGCTGTAATCAGAGGTTGAGTAACTGGACTCTTAAATTGAGCAGCCCTGGGCTTGACCTTGTGTGACCTTACAAAAGCTACTTAGCTTCTCTAAGGTCTTCTAATCCATAAAGTGGAGATGACAATGGCACATGCCTCATCAGACTGCCGTGAAGATTAAGAGATCCTGGGTATCATACTAACCCGACAGTTGGCAGATAGGAACCACTCTACAAAAGTGACCTGTTCTTACTATTTATGTCTATGAGAATCATCCCCTTCTTTTCCTCACGTAAAAATTAAGCCCTTTTATAGATAACCATTCCAGCAATGAGTCCTTTACTACCTCAAATGAAAAGGGCTCACTATAGACCTGTTCTTTGGAAATTCACTACAAGTTTACACATTGATGATCCAGGACCTTACCAACCAGGGCTCCCATCGATTTGACTTTTTATTGAGGAGAAAGAACCAAAGTAAAATCAAATTAAGAATTCAAGCACAAAAAGGAGGCAGATTCTGCTTTTCTATACCTTTAGACCTATAATACTCTACAAAGAGAATTCCTATTTACAATGAGTCTTGGTCATTATGCTCTCCCTAATCATCAAATAAAGTTTCAGCTATGATCTAACACAGTAAAGAAAAGTGACACATTTCAGAAGTATTAAAAAAAAAACCCTGAAAGGTATTTTTAGTTAATTGTTAGTTAACAAAACAAAAACAAAAACAAAAAATACAAATACACTAGACCCTTGAACAACATGGGTTTGAATTGGCCAAGTCTACTTACACACGGGTTTTTTTTGTTTGTTTTGTTTTGAGAGAGAGAGAGCGAGCGAGCATGCGAGTGGGTGAGACGGGCAGAGGGAGAAAGAGAAACTTAAGCATGCTCCATGCCCAACGAGGAGCCCAACGTGGGACTCAATCCCATGTGATCCCAGAATTACGACTTGAGCTGAAATCAAGAATTGGTCACTCAACCCACTGAGCCACCCAGGCTCCCCTATGCAGCTTTTGTTTTGTTTTGTTTTTACAAATACAGTACAGTACTGTAAATGTATTTTCTCTTCCTTATGGTCTTCTTAATAAGATTTTCTTTTCTCTAGCTTACTTTATTGTAAGAATACAGTATTTAGCATATATAACATACAAAATATGAGTTACTCGACTATATTATCAGGAAGGCTTCCACTAGGCTATTACTAGTTAAGTTCTGGGGGAGTCAAAGGGATTTTGACTACACAGGAAGGTAGCACCCCTGACCCCCATGATGTTCAAGGGTTGACTCTATTCACCACTTCAAGCATTCTGCTTAACTGAGAGGCTTTACACACAGGAAATAATTTAAGTTTTGTTCTACTCCAGGGCAGTGTAACACCTGTTTGGAAAATGTCTGAAACCAAACTGCCAAGATCCAAATGATTTCCATTTAAAGTTATTATGTAGGGGCTATTATGTATCAGTTGGTTAAGCATATAACTTTGGCTGAGGTCATGATCTCACAGTTCGTGAGTTCAAGCCCCATGTCAGGCTCTGTGCTGACAGCTCAGAGCCTGGAGCCTGCTTCAGATTCTGTGTCTCCCTCTCTCTCTGCCACTCCCCTGCTTGCTCGTGCTCGCTCTCTCTCAAAAATAAATAAACATTAAAAAAAATTTAAAGCTATTATGTAAAAGGGAATCCTACACTAAACATTCCACCTGAACTTGCCTGGAAAGGTCATTAAAACAACTGGCCAGTTTCCTGCCAACAATTCTGACCAGCATTTTATCACAAGGGTCAAAGTACCTTTAAAGTAGAATTGCCTACTTTTTTTTTTATTTGAAAAGATAAATCGTTAGCCAGATTTTTATTTCCTTAGAACTGTGGTTTGAATAGCACATCCTGGAGTTATGACCAGACTTTAGAAAGGCTGTAACACAATATATGTAAAGGGCCTAACAGGTCTGGACTGTAGCTGGGGATCAATAAACAGAAAATGTTTTAGGATGTTAAAATGTGGCTCCTGTCTGAATTTCAGCCCAGGATGCCCAAAGGTCTTCAACAAATAATGGCACCGATTCCCACATCCTGAAGTAAAAGTTCTAGATCACTTACTTGGGGCAGACCCACGAAGTGGCCAAACAGCTACCACAGGGTCATAGAAAAATCAGAGTTGAAGTGGAAGAAGCCAAGGTAAAATATCTGTTTAAACCTATTCTCTCACATTCTAAACCCAGCGGACAAGGGGAACCACAGCCCACTCCAATTCCCTCCTTCAGGTTCTGGGGACATGAACCAGTGCATCCTGCCCTTATAGGGTTTTAACCACTGCTCCCAAAGGTCAGTTCTGGGAGAAAGGGCCACTTAATATCTGTTCCACCCGCCACAAGGAGGTGGGAATTTTGGAATGAGACAACATCTGCAATAGAAGTGCTAGAGGGCAAACACAGGAGGACACAGGAGGGTTATCACAGCGGAGTTATGTCCACCGTTGTTTCAGTGACCTTTACCTTAAATGTATATGATGCTCCAGGTGTTTTAGCTAATAACGGCACTACAGGGTCACAATTAACAAATAAAGTTGGAGGTCCAGGCTTAATATTTTTATTCTGATGGGGTGTTCAGTCAAACATGTTTGGCCAGCGTGGCCTAGAGTGAGCAGGAAGACCCCAGTGGTCTTTAGACAGCACCCACGGGCATGTGGTCTTTGCTTTCATGCTGCTTTTCTACCAAGTAAAGAAAAATTCAATTAGCAGAGCCTGACAGCCCAGAATCTGGATACTGGGGAAGAAAACAGGGGCACTGCCAGTTTTGGGTAGAAAATTATAATGATCAAAAGGGCTTCCCTAAGAGAAAGAAGCACAGCAGAGAGCTATTTCTTCCGGGAGAAGATAAGGAGAGTGAGAGAGTCCTCCAGACAGTGAGAGGGACTTGGATGATCATAAAAGCTACTGACACAAAGGCTAATGTCAAAACTGAAAATGGGGGTTCCAATTCAGGATGGTGACATAGGAGGGTCCTGCACCCCTCCCCGATATGCAGCTATATATGGAACAATTCCCTTTTAAAAAAAAATCCAAAAACCAGCTGAACAACTATGCAATGGGTGAATGAGAAAAACTCCACACAGAAGGAGGTTGGAGAGGGTGAGACACAATTTCACCATAAACCCACCCCCTGTACAGCAATCCATAACTCCGAGGGAACTCACAACGGTCAGCTTCTCCTTGAGGAACAAAAGGTTTGGATTCCACACCTGGGGCCCCAACTTTTAAGACTTTCACCAGAGGGACGGGCCCCCAGACACCTAGCTCTGAAAGTCAATGGGGATTGCAAACATGAGTCCCACAAGGCTTTAGGGAACTAAGGGTCAGCTTAAATTAATTAATTTATTTTTCTGAGAGAGATAGCAAGCAGGGAAGGGGGAGAGAGAGAGAGAGAAAGGGAGACAGAGAATCCCAAGCAGGTTCCATGCTGTCAGTGCAGAGCCCGATGCAATTGCATGTTTTCCAAGCTGCTGCATAGTTATTCCTAAACCAACTTATTTGAAAGATGACAATTTATTATACTGAACTATCCATTTTCATTCACTGCACTAAATTGCAATTAAAAAAAATTTTTTTTAAATTTATTTTGAGAGAGAGAAAGAGAGGGAGGGGCAAAGGAGAAGGAGAGAGAGAATGATGAAAATGGGCTCCTCAGCAGGACAAACAGAAATCACTAGGGAGAAATGGTCCGGAAGCGTGATCTACATGCTGGTCTAAGGCGTGGTTAAAAAGGACAATAAGGTCTTCCATAAGGCAAGTAACCAAACCACTATTGCTCAGGAAACAGCTCTTTTCTCCGCAAAAATCACCCTAAATCTAAACAATTAAACACAAGAGAAGGCTTGCAGCATTTCCTAATAAACCTCAGGGGAGAGTTTCTCTGATACATGCAAGTAACTTCCTGGAATATGACCCAAACTTTACTTCAACAAAACAGAAAAGAAAAAGAATTAGATGAAGGTTCTCAGGGACCCCAAAGCCAATCCAAGTGATCACTGAACTGTCCCAAACCTATAGTCTGAAGAAACACGAGGGGCAGCCTTGAGTGAGGGCAGCTCTAAGATTTCTTTTTAAAAGGCTTCACAGTGGTAAGCTGGTGGGGGCAGGGACGCATCTGCACAGCATTTTGCATAAAACTGAGCCAAAGTCAATCATTCACACAGAAGCTCCCAAGGCCCATGCTGCTGCTGAAAGTCCCCTAACCTCCCACCTTAGTGCCTTTACTGCCCAGAGCTAGAACGCAGACTAGTCTAGAAAACCCCAGTCTTATCATCACTGTGAGGCTCCTTCATAAGGATTAAGGGCTTCTTTGTTAATTAGGACTGTATTTCAATGTCCGTTGTCAACTGAAAGTGTGTTAGTCTAAGTGTCAGCACCTGGAACTTATTACTTCTGTAAGTATCATTAACAGTATGAGCTGCAGGAAGGTAGCACAGTCAGCATTTCCAAAATTCTAAAGGAGCAGAAAAAGAAAAGGGCCTCAATATGACTTATGACAGAGAAGGGACGTGCTCCCACACTAGCCCTGCTTCCAGCTCCGGGCAGTTGTGGCTTCTGCCAGGACACAGACAAGCTGGACAGAGGCAGGGGGCACCTACCCATACCTACCTTTCCTCCCGGCCTCAGGGGTTTGGGAAGGCTTTTCTGGCCGAGCAGCAGACAGGGCCGAGGAACCAAGTTTCCTCGCTGTTTCTACAACTTCCTCCTCATCCCTCTTGTGTGCCTTCCTTTTCTCTGGGGGTGGCGGTGACCGCGGCCAGAGGTCCCTGCTCTCCTGACCCTCCTTGCATGGCTCGCCAGGCTCCGGGTCTGGCTTCCCTGCCCGGCGGGCCAGCAGCTCTACCAGGTAGGGCCTGCTCAGTTTGGAGAGTGGGGAGGAGGGGGGAGTCTGACCGGCAGGCTTGGGAGCCAGGGCTGGCTTCTGTACCAATGGCATTTTGTTTGCCACCTTGTCGTGCTCTGCAACTGGCTGAGGCCCCAGCTGGGCTGCAGGAGAAGAGTGTACTCTTTCAGCAGAGTTCTTCCAGGTGGACAGGGCTTGCTTTCTCTCAGGGGTTAGGGACAGGCCATGCTTGAGGGCCACACCCTCTGTCTCTTTCTCTCCTTTTGTGCTTCCTGGTACAGGTGGCCCACCATCAGCACTGTCCCCGGTGCTGCTGTGCCTTTTCTTCTTCTTTTGTTCTGTCTGTTGGTCACAGTGGAAGCGCAAGGAGTAGTTGGTCCTTCTCAATTTTATCCCAAACGGTGAGGCTTTTTCCTCTTGACCAGGCGTTGCGGGGTCTGCCTTTCCTATACCACTGATGGTCTCACTGTCCAAAATGATCATGGGCTCTGCATGGGCCACTGCTTTCTGTAGAGGGTAAGGAGGGCTTGGAACAAGGAAAGATGGGAGGTCTTTGGCAAATTTGCATCCCTCTGTGCTGTCTGCTGGCTCCAGTTTCTCTGTACCCTTTGGGTGCTCATAAGTAGCCAGGGGCTGGGGAGCTGACCCATCATTGGGTCCCAGCACAGGTCTTTTTCTAATGCTCTCTGCTTCTGTGTTAGGTTTGGAGGTCTCGGTGCCACCATCTGAGAATTTCTGCCAAGCAGGCATAATAGAGAATTTTGCATTTACTGGGGGGATCCTCCGGAGGTTCCCGCGGGAATCACAACGGCCCCTGGGAGTGTGCTCATCACCTGGCCGAGACTGGTCTCTATCAACGCGCTGCTCACTCTCTGTGTTCTTCAGAATTCTGGACCGAATGGAAGCCCATTCGGCTAGTGCAGCCACACTGCTTGGAGACTCCTGGGGGGGCCTGGCCTTCCCGCTCCCTGACCGGGGGTCGACAGATGCTCGGGGTGGGTTCTCCAGGGCAGGGACATCCACGTGCTTCTTTTCTTCTGACAAGCCCAGGAGAGACTTGCATGCTGTGTCCTTGATCTGGCTCAGGTTAACGGCCGGGCCACAGAGCTGTGCTCCCGTGACCAGAATGGCTGTGTGGGGGACACTTAGGGAGGAGGGCAAGGCATGGGAGGCCGGGCTGGCTCTGGGGGTCTTCGGCTCCTGGGGGGCAGAGGCAAGTCCCGCGTCCTTCAGGGGCGTCACTGGGCTCAGATTGACTTTGGGGAAGAGAATCTGCTTCCCTCCGGATGACACCTGGAAAGTATAGGGCCTGGGCGTGGTCTGCCTCTCATCCACTTCCTGCCACCGAAGTTCCTCCACCTTCCTGTCTTTTTCTGGAGCGGCAGCTTCCTTCTTTTCCCCGGCAGCCAGCGTCTCTTCTACCTTCGCCTCTTGTTTCCGGGGAGGCTGCATGTTAGCTTCTTGTCTCTTTTCCTGACGTGCACGACGACCATGCCCGGGAAAATCCCCGCCTTGTGCCTGCTGCTCTCCGCATGGCTCAGCCTCCTGGCTCTGCTTCTCGCAAATCCTTGACTCCTCAGAGTGTTCTCTTTGCTTCTCGGGTTGCAGGTGCTCTCGTTTGCCTGATTTGTCTGCAAAGTCCACCTGAACTGGGCTCCTTGAGCTCCTTTCCACGTCCAGTGGCTGCCACCTCTCCTCTTGCACACTCGCTGCTTCTCGACCTTCCGCTTCCTGCTGCCTCTGCGCCTCCACTTCCTCCCGCTTTCCCTGTTCTGCCCTTCTCTCTGCTGCTGCCTCCTCCTCCCATCGCTGCTCCTCCTGCAGGCGCTGCTCCTCCTGCAGGCGAAGCTTCTCCTCTCGTTGCCGCTGCTCCTCCTCCTGCTGCCTCTTCTCCTCTCGTTCTCGATGCTCCTCCTCTTCCCGCCTCCACTGCTGCTGCTCCTCCAGCCGCCTCTGCTCCTCCTCCAGACTCTGCTGTTCCTCCTGCAGCCGCAGCTCCTCCTCCCTTTGCCGCTGCTGCTCCTCCTCCTCCCTTTGTTGCTGCTCTTCGGCCTCCAACTGCTTCTGTTCCTCCAGCTCCTTCAACTCTCTTTCCTCTTGTTCTTCCTGCTGCTTCTCGGCCTCCTGCCCGCTCCACACCGCCTGCTCTTCCTGCTGTGTGCGTGGCGGCTGCTCTTGGGCCTCCAGGTGCCTTCCTTCCTCTTGTTCTCTCCGCTCTTGGCCTTGGACACCTTGCCCTTCCAGTCTCTGCCTCTCCTCTTGGTGCTGCCTCTTTTCTGCCTCCAGCTGTAGCTCTGCCTCGTCTCCCTCCTCGTCCTCGCCTACCTCCTCCAAGAGCTCTTGCCTTCTGTTCTCTTCCCAAAGCCTCCTCTCCAGGGCCTGGAGTCTCTGCTCTTCCAGACGTCTCCTCTCGGCTGCTTCAGCCTTTTGCCGTTTGCACTTGGCCTCAAGTTCTAGCCAGTATTCTTCTTGGCATCTCTTCTCTTCTTCAGAGTCCAGCAGCTCTGGCTCCTCCTCATGCCAAATTGGTCTGCCTTCTCCAGGGTGTCCGTTCTGGTCCAGGGACAGCTGACCCGGAAGGCTACCTTGTTCATGCAGTCGATCCTAACATTGGTAAGGACAAAATAATTAGCCTTTTCCTTTTGCACAGGCAACCATTACCCACCCTATTCACAATGTCGGTGACCCTCTTAATCTCAAGAGAAAGTGCAGTTGTTCCTAAGTATAGAGATAGGTACACCCAGGCCAGCACAGCAAGAGTAAATTGTGAGAGTGGAGGAAAACATATCACCTTCATGTTTACTCCACGGCCCTTTTATTGGTCATTCTCAAATGCCTTTTGCTTAATACAAATGAATAAAAAGAGAAAAACCAATAGCCCAGCCTTAGAAAGATGAGAAAAAATGAGAGCTGATGTCCCCTGAAATTTGTGACGTCAAAGTCCACACCAGTCAAACTGAAGAACCTTTGGCAGAGCCACGGTAGGAGAGCTGGCAAAGCAAATGCAAGGTGTCTAGAGCCCCTCAAAAGGCAGCCCCTCACTCTGAGGCCCACCTGCCCCAGGCAGGCAACAAGTTAAAAAGGGCCAGTAGATGGGCCTGCTTCCCCCTGTTCATTGCAACACACCAGGTCCCTGATGGGAGACACTTAGTTGCTTCTACGGGCCCCTCACACCACCCCCCCCCCCCCCCCCCCCCACCCAGGTAGAATCAGTGCCCGCAAGCAAGGGCATCTGCCTGGTCAGCTGGGATGGGCGCTACATACCCTGGCAAGTCGCCTGTGTTTCTTTGACACCCTCTGGTTTTTTGGCTTAACGGACAGTTTGTGCTTGGCAGCACTGTTGTCCAGACGCGCGATGGCCAGGGGGATGGCATCTAGGTTGACACTTTCGATGGTTCCAGCAGAAGAGAAGTGCCTTTTTGGCCGCGATGGTTTAACTGGAGCCACCTGTAGAGGAGATTAAACTACAGAGTCAGTCCAGATCAGAACACCGTCGGGGGGGTCCTGGAATGGCAGCACTTGCTGGGGCCTGCACCTTGCCAGGCCTGGACTGGCCCAGGGGTTGCTGTGAACAGAGGCACTGGGACAGAGAGATGAGCACTGCTTTTGTCATCAAAAAACAGGACGTTGACTATTTGTTCTGCCAATGATTTTTGCATTAACTCAAAACAGTCATTTAACCTTTCAGGGACTGATTTTCCTACTCTGAATAATATGGGGGGGGTCAGATTAGATGAGGGGGGTTGACAAACATAGCCAGGAGGCCCAATCCTGCCCACAGCCTGTTTTGGTAAATAAAGTTTTATCAGCACACAGCCACACCCCTTGTCCATGGTCTTTAGCGCTTTTGTGCTACAAAGGAAGAGCAGAACGAAGGAGGGTATCCAGGTTGGACCTTATGGCCACAAAGCCTAAAATAAAGCATGGTTTGCTGAGCCCTGGACTAGCTCATCTCTATACTAAGGACTCTATAAGACACTTGCAAACGTCCCTCAGCCTCTACCTGAGACCCTCTGAAGTAGGGAAAGTGTCTTTTTCATCTTTTCAGTTCCCTTTCTGCCCAAGCAGCAAATCTCATTTAGCAAGTGCTCAGTAAATATTTTTTGGAGGAATGAAGGAACAAAAAAGTATAACAGCTATGCCTAGGGCATGAAATTGCTACCTGCTAAAATGTTTTAGCACAATCATTCCAAAGCCACAGAACACAGAGTTGAGTGGCAAAAAAAGGATGGGCAGAACTGTGCCCCCCCTGGGGGAAAGGGAAGGTCCTCACGGCACGACTGCAGCGCTGTAATGCAGATGGCACGCACTTAGGAGCCACCACCTCAGACAAACTGTACACCCGCAGATCAGCCTCAACCCAGGGGCCACACATCTGTAACTATTGAGCTTTTAAAGGCAAGCAGCAAGGTGAGGGCTCACAGCCATACCACGTCAACGTGCAGCAGAGGGCGCTCACGGCCCCATCTGCGGGTCTGGTGCCAGCAGCTCAGGCACAGAGGCATGAACAGAGGCCAGGGTTTATGTGTTGGCATTCATGTTGTAAGTGCAGAGCCAGTGGGGTTTAGCTGGCAGCTTTGCTTTTTGCAATTACCTTCCATATTTATGCACAAAAGACAAAGGACCAAGCCAGCTCAAGAGCAAGATGGATGCTCAGTAAATAATAACTTAGGATAAGGAGCACAGTAGTAAGGAAAAATAATTCCAGCCTTTGGGCTCCTGGCTTTCATTTATTTATGGTTATCTTTATAATAGGTATCAAATTCTGAACTGTGGTTGAGAAGAGACAAATCAAACATTTATTTCCATCCCCTACTAGATGCGTGAATAAAAGGAATTAGAGCCAAATGTGGTAGATTGAAGACACAGATAAGCACTTGAAGCTGAGACTTAAATGCAAGGTTTCATTTCTACTCATTTCAGCTGGGCTTCTTCATTGTCTGGGTGGTGGCACTGTCTTGAGCCATCCCCTTCAGAAGACTCAGGGACATACTCTGCTCACTGTGCCAGTCCCTGGAAGGACCCTTGAGTCCCTATGCAAGTGAAGAGTGCTCACAGGAGTGGACCGGCGTCTACTGGAGGGGTGCACATGGTCTCCACAGGGTTCCCTGGACTCCTGCAGGCAGAGTCCCAGGTTTCAACAGAACACAGAAAAGTTAAAAAAACAAAAATACATACAAGTAGAAAAATGCTAAGGTCTTTTTGCTTTTGCATGTCTAAGCATTTTTTCCTTTTTTAATTTCAGAGAGAGAGAGAGAGAGAAAGTGCAAGTAGGGACGGGGGGGGGGAGGGGGGAGAGAGGGAGGGAGAGAGAATCTCAAGCAGTCTCCATGCTCAGCATGAAACCTGGCGCAGGGCTGAGCCCAGGACCCTGACCTGGATCCTGACCTGAGCTGAAATCTGCATTAAGATACTCAACTGACTGAGCTACCCAGGTGCCCCTTATTTTGCATTTCCAAATAGAAGGAGACTTTTTTCCTTACAGACTTGGGTACCTTCAGGTGTTCTGGAATGTCTTTTTCAATGGCTTAACAGTGTCTTGAAGTACCTGGTACATTTAGGAAAATGACCAACGTGTAAGTGTTCAAATATGTACGTGCTGGGAGGTGGCTATTTTTTCAGAACAGGGTTCAGTTCCAGCAGGTGCGCTGCCATGGAAACAGACACTCTACATCTACCACTGGTTATGTTTTGAAGGAATTTAAAGTAATAGATGAAGGCGGCATTTATGAATGGAAAAAATGAGACAGCGGATCGAAAAAAAAAGGGGGGGGAGAGGATGGAAATGGAAGTTCAAGTAAAGAAGCTAAATATGTAATTTCAAATTATATTACCTTCTCTTCCATCTCACTTCTGGCTCCAGGCAGATTCGGAGGACTCAGAGAACTTGGCGTATCACTGGGCTGGAACCGAAAAGAGAGCACTCAAGTCAAACGCCAGAACAGGAAGTTCTGGGCAGATAACCAGATGCGGGCTGTGCCTGGAAAAGGCCGCAGCTGGCTTTGCAGAGCCGGCAGAAGTCACAGTGGGGACTTTGCTAATGTCCAGACAAGGACTCCTGAGGCACAGAATTTGTGCTTTCCTCCTTTCCTGAGTTCAACACATTTCCATGTGAGCAGTGTCTAACCTCAGTCCCTGATGTGCTTCCCCACGGCTGAGAGAGTCCAGGTGCCGCCCTCTAGCCACCCCACCTGGGAAGCGGGGCTGTGTCACACACCTGGCCTCCGACCTCAGAGCGGTGGGCTATGCTCACTGCCTTCCACCCCCTTTGTCTGCCGGACCTCTCACCTCTATGCCAGACCTCTTCCCTGTGAGAAAAAACAAAGGCCCTACGAATTCTGTGCGCAAAAGGCTGGGCTGAGAAGGTGGATGACCAGAGGCAAAAACGAAAAAAACAAACAAAAAAACCCCTCAGGACAGAAGAAGAAAAAGGCTGAAGATCCCCAGCCCAGTCACCTCACCTGCCCTGGGAATGCCCACACTACATCACCTGCACCTTTCTGATGGCCCAATATACCTTCCACTTTGTGTGGCCAATATTTACACAGCTTCATCGTTCCTTCCAGAGCAATAATAGCTTGTCCTGCCTCAGCCCATTTTCTGCACCACACTTAGAAGCATCTTTGGAAAACAAAAATCAGATTATGTCACTGTCCTGCTTAAAATACTCAGAGGTTTCTAGTACTCTCAGAGTAGAATTATCCCTTTCCCGTGCTCTGTACATTCTGGCCTCCCTACCTTGCTCTATCTTCCCTTTGCCCCCCATCACGGTCCAGCCAACAACACTGACCTGCTTTCTCATGGGACACCCTCAGTCCTATCCTGGGCCTCTGGACTTGCTCTTCCCTCCATCTAGAACACAGCTCCCATAGCCAGGTTTGTCATGGCTGCTCTGACCTCCTTACCTAAAAAGTGACCTCTCCCCCTCCACGTTACTCACTTTTCCACCACTCTGTTTTACTTCCCGTGAAGCATTTTTCTTGATCCAAAGTTATTATACTGTAACATTTACTAAATAAGTAAGTTATTATCTTTATACATATCTGTTGACTTGCCATCTGACTCTCATTAAAATGTGACTATGCAGGGGTACCTGGGTGGCTCAGTCGGTTAAGCGCCTGACTTTGGCTCAGGTCATGATCTCACGGTTTGTGAGTTTGAGCCCCATGTTGGCCTCTGTGAGGACAGCTCAGAGCCTGGAGCCTGCTTCGGATTCTGTGTCTCCCTCTGTCTCTGCTCATACTTTGTCTCTCTCTCTCTCAAAAATAAAAAATTTAAAAAAAGGCAAACCATGCAGAGGCACCCCTAATCTATAGCTGGGGTAGCACTTGCCGAACGAATGGTCCTCCTCCTCCCTCAGGCCATGGTCTGTTGCATGTATTAGACCATCAGTAACAGTGAGGACATTTGCCTCAGTCCTGGGGCAATCCCTGCATTAAGGCTGACAGCCATTGCTGCCGCTTGCACCAAGAGATTGGAGAGAGTGGTTTTGGACCTCGCGGTCTCCACTTTACCCAGCACACCACCTGACACCTGCTTGTGTGGGAACCAGGAGTCATGAGGACCAGGCAGAGGTGGGCAACAGCGGGGGACCAGCCTGTTCTATCCTTCTTCACTTTGCTCTGTTAATCACTTCTCCTTCTTACTGCCCTATGACATATTAGCTGATAACAAGCATGACTTCTGGGGCCACGTCCATTTTAAAAACATCCAGGGTAAGTCCAGGCACCTTGGTAGGCAGAGCACAAAGAATGCTTTCTGCCAAGACTGGAAGACTCTGCAGAGAGCTCCCTGCTCCAGCTACTGGTGGGGCATTTCCTCCTTCCCCACCAGACGCCTGAGGGGGGTCCCTTCTGCTGCTGGAAGGACTCTCATTCCAGGATATGTTCATGGTGTCTCTTTCCAAGTGTCAAAAGACCAAATTTAAATAAGACAATGCTGGACCAATATGACTTTCTTTCCTCATTAAGTAGACTTCAATGGCCAGTTTGATATGTCCTGTCTTGTTAAGAACCTATTTCTTTCTTGTT
This sequence comes from Panthera uncia, assembly GCF_023721935.1. Taxonomy (NCBI): domain Eukaryota; kingdom Metazoa; phylum Chordata; class Mammalia; order Carnivora; family Felidae; genus Panthera; species Panthera uncia. Next base: position 43,993,561 of record NC_064811.1, on the reverse strand, counting down.
TTCCTTTAAATTAGTCCAATTTGACAAGTAATTATTCAGTGCTACTAAGTAAACACTAGCTATGTCCTAGGGAGACAGAGATGTGTAAGATCCAGTTTGTCCTCAAGGAACTCAACATTTAGAGATGGAGAGAAAACAATTATGTGGAAAGACACAGATGAGTATGAATGTGTGAGAGGCACTAAGGACACACAGCAAAGACAGGAGATAGCACAGCCTGGGGGTAAGGCCGGGTAAGGCTTCCCAGAAGAGGTGGGCCAACCTGAGTCTTGAAGAACAAGTGGAAGACACTGTGAAGAGTGCATGCAAAGGGCATGTCTCCTCTTCCTCTCCCTCCTCCAAGTGGCCCTCACTGCAGATCATGGCACCTGACCAGGAAGTGCCCTCCAGCCCTGGGCGACTCATCAGGAAAGCTTCTCTTGCATACTCCTTCCTTCCACTGCAGACCCAAGAGTTATTGGATGCCCCTGTTCACTGACTGACGTCCTCCCCACACGTATTAGCAAGAAGTCATTCCCAGGAGGAGCCTTACTTTGTTCTCCGTGTCTGACAGGATGATGTCCTCCTGAGTCACAATTTCCATGGGACTGGTCAGGAATAGATCCTCTTCTAAGCTAACCTCGCCACTGTCCGCCTTCTTCATGGGAATGGCATTGGGTGGTGGCTGCCCAAACTTGATGTTTTTGCTCAACTGTCGCTGGAGAAAAACAAAAGAAAGACGTTCTGAAGCAGTGAAGCAGTTCACAATAACCGCAACCAGAGGCCCCAGCATATCTAGTAGGCATTGAGGCATATTCTGTGCACAACGTTTCTAGACTAAATACCATGCCAGTAAGCCATGATGCAGTCCTGTAATAAGTGAATTTGTTTTCCAGTTTCTTTTCTTTTCCTTTCCCACCTTCAAGCCATGAGCTTTTTCATCCAGCCACCTCTTTCTTGGAGATATCAACATTATCCAGGGGGTAGAGAGGCCATATTTCTGAACCAAAAGTTGGGATATATGTTATGACAAAAATTTTTTGATTAACCTATAAATTTCTTTTAAAAAGTCTCTTAAGAGTATAAAAATTGTGTAGAATATAGTTACGTGAAATGCAGGAACCAGTGGGGAAAATCAAGACTCTTGTGGTCACTGTAATGAGGGAACCCTCCAGCCTCTCTTGGACACATTCCTGTTGAATATTTATGCTTCATCCACCTTCCTCATCAGGCCTTCACTTGAACATCATGTTCTGGTCACAGTGGGCACCAGGTTGAAGAAGGCCCCAATGCTGGCAAGTCTTTCCATGATCAATGCCAAAGTCATGGGAGTCACAGGAACAGTCTGTCCTGCCACTAGGACTTCTTTTTGCCTTGCTGCAGCTATGCTCTGTGAACTACAGGGCAGAAAGTGCCCAGTGGGGAAAGAACAGAGAAGTAGCCAGAAGGAAAAGGGCCAAGGAAGGATTTGTTACTGGTGGCAGGTAGCTAGAAGTGTGTGTGTGTGTGTGTGTGTGTGTGTGTGTGTGTGTATTTGGGGCAGGGGGTGGGGGTGGGGAACAGGTGATAGAAATGAGGACAACAAATAGTATTTAGAATTAAAGAAAAGCCAGATTAGAAAAGAAATATATTCCCTGAAGAAAAAAATATATAAATATAATAGTTTAAGAAAGGGCAAAATATTTAATGGGCTGCAGCAGAAAACAATGAATGACATTCCAGAAGAAGAAAGGGCATGCCGTGGCCACCTGAGAGACTACTAAATTTAATATACTATAGAAACTCTTGCCTTGATCTATAGCAGGTTTCTGAACCTCAGCGTTACTGACATTGTAGGCCAGATGATTTTTTTGTGTGTGGGGAGCTCATCCTGTGCACTGTAAAATGTTTAGCAGCACCTTGGCCTCTGGGACACCAGATGCCAGTAGCAATCCCTTCCCTGTCAAGACATCCAAAAATGTATCCTGAAGTTGCCAATGTCCCCTGGGGGTGGGTAAAATTGCCTCTGGATGAGAGCTACTGCTCTACATCTTAGGTACTTGGGCTTCATAGTCCTGTCATGCCTCAAAAAGGAAGGAAGGAAGGAAGGAAGGAAGGAAGGAAGGAAGGAAGGAAGGAAGGAAAGAAAGAAAAGAAAGAAAGAAAGGAAAAAATGCATTATTTGATATTTATCTTTAATTTGGCTAATATTTAATCCCATAGAGCTGCCAAGAGCAATAGCAATCACATAGTCCAGACCCCTCATTTTACAAAAAATGTCAGAGATCCAGTGGGGAGAGGTGACTGGCCCAAGCTTATGGAAAGAATGAGTGGCCCCAAAGGGATTTGAATCCAGGTCTCCTAAAACCATATTCAGTGTTATTTGCATTGTACTCCACAGGTTCTCACAAATTTGACATCAACACTTCTTTCTTATAGGGGCAGAAATAAAGAGATGATGCAGCTTTCTTAATACCTTGCTGAAGTTCCCTGGCAGGGGAATCCCATGAGGGAAATGCCTGTTTCCCCTCTGAACTCAAGGGTACCAAATCCACCCACTCGTGCCCAGCTCCCCCTCAGCCTTGCATGGTGGACGGTGAGGTTGCAGAGACATGGAAGAGGTGAGCCCCAGACTCCCCTCCCCACACCCCCAGGGCACCCCGGCATGCCAAGTCAGGAGCACAGAAAGACAGAGGACTTGTATTTGATCTGCCGGTATTTCAGCCTGAGCCTGGATCCCCGGGCACCACAGAGAAGGAGCACACACCAAAAGCCCGAGAACAGCTGCTGAAGCCACTGAAAGAACAGCTGAGCAGCCTAATAGGGTTTTGGGGAGGAGAAGGCTAAAAAAGGGTGTCTTCTCAAAACAAGTTTAGCAGGAAGCAGCAGTTAGTATCTACTCTCTAAGCAGATCAATAAGCAGGCACGGTTAGAGCAGCCGATGGAGTTAGACAAGAGGACACGGAGTAACAAAGTCACAGGCCCAGCTTACTCTGCTCATCTGTGGGTGAGGGATAGGGACCTGGTGATATGGTTCCTGCGTCCTAGTGAAAGCTTCAGTAGGAGTTCCCTCTGGGATTCCCAGCCCAGCCTTTGGTTTACCAGTTATCCCTTCTCTAGGAGTGCTGGCCAGGAGCTAGAAAGTGTTCTTTTAGTGTTCTTTTAGTGCTGGCCAGGAGCTAGAAAGTGTTCCCCTTAGACTGAGACTTCCTGTTGTCAGGGTCTGCCATCTCTCAATGCTCCTGAACGACTAAGATGAGGGTATTTCTTCTGGTTATAATAGAAAGAACAATTGTTTAATGAGCTCCCAAGGAGAACCTGGCGTAACAGTCTAATGCCAGTTAGTTAGGATTTTTTTGCCACCATCACCAAAAAAGAATATGCTGATATTTTTCTTCAAAAGGGCACTTTAAAAAATACTGATGTTGGTCCACCCTGACGCTTATGAGACAAACAACCATATGACAAAATGTAACTGCAGTCTTGATGGAAATAAATTCCAAAGATGGGATGACTATTGTGGTAACCAGTGAAAAAGCTAAGAGGAAATGGAAAAATGAAATAGATGGAAAGAGAGCAGGAGAAATAGGGTACAGAGGACAAAGCTGGGAAATGGAGGGAATGATGTTGAGAAATGAAGCAGAGAATGAAATACAAGAGGCAAGAGGAAGGTGCAGGCACAGAGGAATCGCATCAGGAGAGGGGTGTGGGCCTGGCTGCAGACACAAGAGCTGAGAGTGGCGAGGAAGGGAGGGAAGAAAAGAGGGAGGGAGGCAATGAGAATGTGTGTGTGTATGAAAGGGATGATTTATGTCACAGATATGTTCATCCTGGCAAAAGAAACACAATGCTGTTGCCTTTGAGAATAACAATGTGCATTTCTGTGAAGCCGCTGATTTAAAATCCTTCTAGAAAAAATAAATTCAGACTGTAGCTGGGAGCTTAGGGGGATGGAGAAGGGGAGGACCCAAGTCATCAAAGAAATACTGGCTACATTTAGGGACAGGGCTGTAGCCTCTCTGTCCAGACAAAGGACTGTTTCACAGACACCCCTGTAGCTGTCAGGGATGAGACCATAGGACAAGACCAGGGTAGGACTTCGGGTCCAAGGCCATGGAGATCGATCCTCAGGTTCTCAAGGCCAAGACTCCTGCACCTGCGTGTTTCCCTTCCCTGCAGTTCCTGCTCCAAATGCTTCCTTCAGGGGACTCAAAGGAGACAGGTGTCGAGACACTGTGTGATTTATTGACAATTAAAAGGTGACTGCTAAAACCTATTTGGCAATCTCAAGTGTCATGTGACTGGACTATAAGGATCACTGTGACTTTTTTGTGACTTTAACTCTGCCCACTATTCAGACATTGTCATGAGAGGAACTTTGATAGAAGCAGTCACTGAAAACCAGACTGTGCAGATGGAGGTTGCCCTTATAAACTACTACCACTCCCTCCACCTTTTTCTAACACCCACGGGCTCTTTATATACACTACAATTACAACCAGAGAGAAGAGAACACTGTGCCTATCCTAACATCCATGCTGCTTGTGGCTGTGAATGGGGTTACTGTTAGGACTGGAATGTGAGCTGAAAGGGACTATATTTTATTCATTCAAATTGAGCCATTTTGTTGTAATATGGAATGCCAAAGAATGATGTTATAGGAATGCACATCCATATTTATGAGGCTTTTTCCTATGGTGTGGAAATTCCAAGCACATCATATTCTGCAGCTCTCACACTGCCAGTATTTAGATTCCCCCAGATTTTTCACAGCTATCCTCAGACTGTGTCTGTGAGAACAAAGCAGAGGAAGAATTAAGTTGCTGTCTCCTTGAGTGAACTACAGATACACCCATAGTTAAAATGAATTTTTAAAAAGAGGCAAAAGACATCTGCTCTACGCAGAAGTGGCTAGACCGGGTATTTATTCTTTGTGTCCTTGACAGCTGCATAAGGTGTCAAAATCCTCAAACATATGACACTTGGGCATTTTTTAAGTGAAATCCAGCTTAGCAGGAGACAGCAGCTACTTAAAATGGAGGCTTTCCCTCCTGAGCTAAATAAATGGTCTGTGGATTAACAGAGTTATTGGCATTTTCTGACAAAGGTGTGGTATAATTCTAAAAATCACCTGCAGGCTTAGACTAGGATGTTCCTGCCCAAGTTTTATCATCGGTTGTTACACTTCACAGCCTGGTCTGATCTGAAATAAACAGGCACCTCCCTGATCCATGCTCTGGGCAGCTGTAAAGAACATCAAGGTCATTGCAGTCCAAATGCAACGAAGTGTGAAGCTTACCAAACCACTCCATGCTATAGCAGGTAAGCAGTGATTTCGCATAGATGGCAGATTTTAAGAACTGGAGGAGCCAGATCATCCAGCATAGTCATCCCCTTATTTTTCAGATGGGGAAAATGAGAGTCAGAGAGGTTAAATGACTTCACTGCAGGCCACACAGCCAGGTGGTGGTGGAGGCTTGGCACAGGCTTTTTTTTTTTCACCCACTAGCCATGAGACAACTGACATTTATGTGTAGGATCTTCAAAAAGGGCACCATTGTTGTTTTTGTCCCTATAACTGTCCTGTATATTAGAATTTGTTCTCCCTAGAAACATGTACTATTTTTATACTAAAAAAAAAAAAGTAATTTTTCTATTAAAGGTTCAATCATTTGTCACAGAAATTTTGGCAGGTGATAGATTCATTCAGAATAGATTTATTCAGAAAAGTGCAGGCTGATTTATGCTGCATTCAGTCCTGCTGTACTCAACAGAGAGATACAAACTGCCAAGAGCAACACCGGAGCAACAGCAGCCTAGCTGGGATGACCACATGTGGACACTAGAGGGCAACCTTTCCAAACACAGTCAGTGTAGGCACGGTTGTTTCCAAGGGCCAGGAAGTTTCCTAGGCCAGAGAAAAATGTTTTTTGTTTTTTGTTTTTCTAAATGGCATTCCAAGAGAAATATCATTTTAAAAGAATGTCTTAATAATGGTGGCTAATCAGCTTGCCAGGACATCTACTGTCAAATAGGTGTTATCCATAACTTTTTTCTCTGTTTTTCATAAACATACATACATACACAAAGACAATTTCAGACATAAAAAACATACATGCCTCTGACATAACTAAACACCCTCATTCCATGCTGGAGTCTAAGAGGGGGAGGTCTTTTATGCTGCTGACTAAGCATCAATACCAGCATAACGTCGTCATGGAAAAATGCAAAGCATTCATGCAAGTTAATAAAGTCAACTACTATTTCTATGACTTACCAGGAACATACTGCTTAGTCGACTGAAAAATAAAGCACAGTCTTTTGGGGGTGATACAATTAAATCTTATGTTACTCCAAAAATCACATTTTCTATGATAATGGCCCCCCATTTCCCTCCTCAAAGAGCAAAGCGTCTTTTAAAAAAATATGTAACAATTGAGCTGTAGGGCAAACTGTGAATCTATACAGCAGAAGCAAAATTAGGCAGACCTCATAGGAGCAGATATTGTCCAAAGGAGATCACTCCGATTAGTTATTCTGCTTTACTCACAGTTTTCTTCCTGTTGTTAAAAGAACTGTTGCTTCAGGGAAGTTGGTTGTTTTACATTTTAATTGTGAGATCCAATTATTTAAACTTGTGCCTTACAGTGTTAATAGTAATAAGAGGCACTCACACATTTTTTTATTGAGTTTCAGTAGTGCAGAATTGCATACATTTTATAACTCCAAATCCATTCCTGGAGTGGCAATGGCATGTGGTGTGATGTTAGAACAGACATCATTTAAGACAACACACTATTATCAAATTTTTAAAGGACTCCTCGCAAGCCCTTATCAAGTACACCTGTTTCATGGACTGAACGCTGTAAGTCACTCCTCTTGGAAAGGGGATATTATGAGCCAGGGGTTCAGAACTTCTTAAGAATAATATTCCAGGAATCAAAAGACTTCAAGAAGGAAAGGTGAGGGGGGGTAGCGTCAAGGTTTTCTTTGGCAATTACTATCCCTTTCTCTTCTCCAACCTGTGCGAAGTGACAGCTTCCTTTTTCTTCTCAGGCTATAAAACATGCAGCAGCATAGCCAGCAAGAACTAAAGACGGAACCTGGTTAGGAAATGCTAGAATCTGAAGGAAGCGCCTAGGTTAGCTCTGAGGGCAAGATGATGGCCTTGGGCAGTGGTTGGCAGTAGGTATAAAGATCTAGGCAAGTCTGGGTGTGGTTCTAGGGTGTGGACTATTTCCCCATCTGCCATATGCTATATTCAGCTGAGTGTGTGTGGATATGTAACCAAACACAGGTCACAAAATGCATACCTAATGTTCAGTAGAAACAAAAACATTTCAAGAAAATAGAAAATTTCCTTTGAGTATAATGCTTCATTGTATCGGCAGCTATTCAAGTCAGCTGTTCCTTTTTTTTTTCTCTTTCATTCATTTATACATTTGTTATTATTGTAGACTTACAGACAGATGGAAACCAGCAAACCCGGAGTCCCCCGTTCATAATCTGGATCGCCTCCAGGCCTTCCCATCTCAAAGAAGTGCTTGCTTAGGCGCATCTGTCGGGGGAGTGAATGCTACCAAGCTATCAGGCAAACCTGCATGGTCAGATCCCGGGTGTCTTTGCTCCCCTTGCTTTTTCTGGATTTCTCATGATCTCAATCACATTTAGTGAATAATTATTTTATTATTTTTTAATTATTAAGGAGTTGCCACCTGAGTCCATTTTGTGTAGAAAAAGTTGCTGGGCTCTGCAGTGTGAACAGGAGGGAGGTTTAAGAGCTTCCTGGCATTCTTCCAAGATACAGTAGCTCAGGGCGAGCCAGATTTACAGATAGAGCAAATAACAGAGTCTCACCATTCACTGTCCAAGGATGGATACCTGCTGTGCATGCCCTCAGCTCACAGTCAACCCTGTGCTCAGGATTATGGCCAAGATTTAATGGTTGCTTTTCCAACTCTCCCCTCCCTCCATGTCCTACAGCTGATCTTGGGTACCTGTCCTCATGATATGAACTTAAAAGTGAAGGAACAGCTTGAGAGAAAAGGAGAGGGGATGTTATGCAGGTGGGTACAATGGTGACAATATACCTCTCACAGGTGGATGGAAGGTTTCCTGAGAACAGAATCAGGTTTGAGAAAGCAAAAATTCTCACCAGAAGCTCCTCTGGATCTCCCGATCCATTATTCAAGGCCACTCTGGGGATTCTCCCACTTCCCACCATAGCTGGGGCCCCTCCTATGGCTCTGACTTTCCAATCTCAAGCTGTCTTACCTGAAGAGTTTTGACTTTGCCCAGGATGTTGTCCTGTGACATTGCTTGAACTGTCTGCTCACTTTCTGCTCCCCCATCAGGGATAAAAATACTGTCATGGGAAAAGGCCCGGGTTCCCATAGAATAGTTGAAGGACCTGGAATGCAAATCATGTGCTTCGTTTTATTAGGATGATAATATATCTTTTGGCAATTCAATTTCCTGTTCCTCCTCATTTAGAGGACTCCACCCACAACCTGTCTTATTCAGAAAGCACTTCCAGCATTGTGTCCTGTTCTGCTAAGGGTCAGCCAAGTAGCTTGGGTAGACAAAAGGGTCTCACAGAAATAAGGGAGCATGTGTCCAACACAATATTTTAGAGCCACTCAGGGAGAGAACTCAAAGACAGATATCTACTTGCATAGGACCCAGGACATAAGGCACTGCAGGAATTCTAACTGGAGGAGCCTATGTCCCGGTGAGCTGTCACTATCAGTTTTCCCCCAGTAAGTCCTATCAACCAGCACTTTTTAAGTAACGTGCAGATCTAGAAGTTAGAGGCAAGAGATTCCTTTTTTTGGACTACAATCAAACTGTTAGAAAGATACATACATCTAAAACTAAGACTTGACAAAGATTAGAACTGCTCGTAGGGACTACACGTATAGTCTCTAGGGCTAGACTCTTTACGAGAAAGGTGTCTTAGGGCAATTTTGATGACCTTCATGGACTGTGAGCAGCTTATAAGTGGTAGGTATCCAACGATAAATGCTTTTCAGTTAAAGGGTTACACTTTAACAAGTCCAGACTTCCCAGGCAGAATCACACACTCTCTGTAAGGCAAGGCAGGTACATTTCCATGATTCCAGGCCCATGGGCAGACTCCCCCTTTCCCTCCTCAGGAAGGGGTCCCACCTGGAGGTGTTATCAGTGACCAAGTGCCAGCACTGGGGGAAAGGCGCCTCCAGCTGGTGCTCTTAAACTGAATTACAGAAATGGAGCAGGCAGGGTCCTGACCAAATCTAGACTGAACTGGGAAGACTGGGTACCAAATTGTATCTTCTAATTTGCCAGATTACAGGCAGCATGGTAAAAAAGCATATGAGGTTTAGAAACAGAAGACTTGGGTGTAAGCCTCCTGGCTGTGTGATCTTTGTCAAGAATAAGAACAAGAACAAGAACAAGAATAAGAATAAAGAATAAGAATAAAAATAATAGCCAAGATCAACCCTCACCTTAGTGAAAAACTGTGCCAAGAGCTTTGCTTTCATTATTTCAACACCAATCCCTTGTTACAGATGAAACTCAGGGGGTAAATCATCTTATCTAAAGTCGTCCAAACAGAAGTAGTAGAGGAAATGAATTCAGAGCTACTGAGTATAGTCCTTCACCAGCCAGCTAAATGTCTTAAAGCAGTGGAAGGTCTCAGCATCTTCCCTCCCATAAGTGAAATGGGGTGTGGGTGGGCCAGTGGGAGAGGAAGACAGGATGCAAATGACACGTGGGCTGGAATAGGGGAGGATTAGAGATGTTAAACAGCCAGAAGAATCGGTAAGCTTTCAGCCAAATAACACCACATACTGTAAAGCAGGAATCCACTCTATAAAATATGAGGCACTGTTTAGGATATGAATATGGAAAGAATTAAATAGATCATTATTTCCCTGTCTTCAGAGACTCTGTGACCTGTGTTACAAAATGAACATCCAGGTTTACCTAAAGAAGCTACGAAATAAACTTTTCATTTAAAGAATCAAATCTTTTAATATTCTATCTAAATGTCTCTCTCAGATCCCTGGCTATGACTCAGGTGAGAGAAGAGGTAACTGACTTCATTTCTATTTAGTGTATTTGCAGATGGCTTATATTTATATATGCATGCTTTCAGACACTCTTACAAAACATCTATACACAAGTCCATTTTAGAAGCTTCATAAATGTTTACTAATGACCAACAGTTGTGTGGCCAACGTTACCTTGGTGTTAGGCCAAGTCCCATTCCAGTTTCTAAGTCAACCCTGACTGAATCATGAACTTCATCTCCTCGATCCCATTGTTTTTCCAAGTAGGCTGAGCAGTGACACTCTCCTACTTTCTGTGTTGCCCCAGATGTTCCTTGTTGCCAACCATGCTTTAATGTCCACCCATTCCCCACTTTCAGATAATCATACTGAAAAACGGAAAATGAACAGTAACAACAGCAGTAGTAGTAATTACAGAAAGAGAGGTAGTCACAATGGTAATATTAATACTAGCTAAATTTTATCAAGCCCTTCTTGCTATGTCCCTGGCATGTGTGCTAACCTCTTTAGTAGAACATCTAAGTCCTTTTTTTTTTTATTTATTTATTTTGAGAGAGAGAGAGAGAGAATGAGCATGAGTGGGGGAGGGGGAGAGAGAGAGAGACAGAGAGAGACAGAGAGAGACAGAGAGAGACAGAGAGAGACAGAGAGAGACAGAGAGAGAGAGAGAGAGAGAGAGAGAGAATTCCAAGCAGGCTCTGCACTGTTAGCACAGAGCCTGACGCGGGGCTCAAACTCACGAACCATGAGATCATGACCTGAGCCAAAATCAAGAGTCAGGCACTTAACCTACTGAGCCACCCAGGCACCCCTAAGTCCTTTTATTATGTAATATTTAAGCCTTATGTGGTGGGCACTATTATTAAGCCTATTTACAGATGAGGAAACTAAGGCTTGAAGATAGGGGGTAATTTGCTATAAATTAAGTGACTATGTATATCTGGATCTGTTTCTGGCCTAGTTTCCCTTGGTCTACTTATCTATTTTTATAGCAATAATCCCACACTGTCTTAATTACTATAGCCTTTTAATGAGTCTTGGAATCTAGTAGTTTAAATTCTCTAGCTTTTTTTTTTCCTCAAGATGGCTATTCTTATCTCTGCATTTCTACACAAATTTACACACACACACAGAGTCCAACACACTCCTAGAATTACTTTCATGACGTCATTAGATCTACAGATAAATTTTGGGATAACTAACATCTTTATAATATTTGATCTTTTAATCCCTGAACATCAGATACCCCTTTGTTTAGATCCCTCTTACTTTCTCTTAATAATGTTTTGTAGTTTTGTGTGTAGAAATCTTATACATATTGATAGATTTATTCCTACATATTTGATGTTTCTGAATTGACTATAAATGGTGTATATAGGTTAACATTTTTATTTTCTAATGGTTTACTGGTATAATATTAAAATATAATTAGTCTTTGTATATTGTTCTTAAAGCTAAATTTATTAATTATAATAATATGACTTGATTCTTTTGGGTTTTCTATGAATACAAGCAGGTTGCCTGTGACAAAAGGCAGTTTTATTTCATTATTACTTTTTAAAGTTTATTTACTTATTTTGAAGGAGTGAGCATGTGAGTGTGACCAGGGTAGAGTCAGAAAACCAGGGAGAGAGAGAATCCCAAACAGGCCCCACACTCAGCACAGAGCCCAACATGGGGCTCCATCCCATGACTATGAGACTATGACCCATGCAGAAACCAAGACTCAGATGCCCAACTGACTGAGCCACCCAGGTGGAAGGATTTTAAATCCATCCTTCTTTTTTTCCTTCCTTCTTTCTTGCCTTCCCTCTCTCCCTACCCCCCCACCTTCCTTCCTCCCTGCCTTTCTTTTTTTTTGTCACAGTGAATTAGCTAGAACTTCACACAAAGTTGAACAGAAGTTGTGATGGTGGACTTTGACATGTCCTCAAACTAAGCAAAAACGTATTCAATATTTTACCATTAAGTTATGCTGTTACCTATAAAATTTTTGTAAGTTATATTACTGCTTCTTTGAAAAGACAGGCAGTCTATCATCTTTTTTATTTTAAATTTATTTACATTCAAGTTAGTTAATATACAGTATAGTATTGGTTTCAGGAGTAGAACCCAGTGATTCATCACTTACATATAATACCCAGTGCTCATCTCAACAAGTGCCCTCCTTAATTCCCATCACCCATTTAACCCATCCCCCCCACCTACGTCTCCTCTAGAAACCCCAGTTTGTTCTCTGTATTTAAGAGTCTCTTATGGTTTGCTTCCCTCTCTGTTTTTATCTTATTTTTACTTCCCTTCCCCTATGTTTATCTATTGTGTTTTGTTAATTCAACATATGAGTGAAATCATATGCTATTTGTCTTACTCTGCCTGACTTATTTCACTTAGTATAATACACTCTAGTTTCATTCACATTGTTGCAAATGGCAAGATTTCATTCTTTTTGATCGCTGAGTATCATTCCACTGTATATATATACCACATGATCTTTATCCAGTCATCAGTCAATGGACATTTGGGCTCTTTCATAATTTGGCAATTGTTGATAATGTTGCTATAGACATTGGGGTGCATGTGCCCTTTGAAATCAGCATTTTTGTATCATTTGTATAAAAGCCTAGTGGTGCAACTGCTGGGTTGTAAGGTAGTTGAAGACAGTAAGGTACTGGCACAAAAACAGACACATGGATCAATGGAACAGAACAGAGAACCCAGAAATGGGCCCACAAATGTATGGCCAACTAATCTTCAACAAAGCAGGAAAGAGTATCCAATGGAAAAAAGTCTCTTTAGCAAATGGTGCTGAGAAAACTGGACAGTGACATGCAGAAGAATGAAGCTGGACCACTTTCTCACACCATACAAAAAATAAATTCAAAATGGATGAAAGACCTAAATGTGAAACAGGAAACCATCAAAATCCTAGAGGAGAAAACAGGCAACAACCTCTTTGGCCTCAGCTGCAGCAGCTTCTTACTAGACAGGTCTCTGGATGCAAGGGAAACAAAAGCAAAAATGAACTATTGGGACCTCATCAAGATAAAAAGCTTCTGCACTGCAAGGCAATGGATGGAATGGGAGAAGATATTTACAAATGACATATCAGATAAAGGGTTAGTATCCAAAATCTATAAAGAACTTATCAAACTCAACACCCCAAAAAACAAATAATTCAGTGAAGAAATGGGCAGAAGACATGAATAGACACTTGTCCAAAGAAGACATCCAGATGGCTAACAGACACACGAAAAGATGTTCAACATCACTCATCATCAGAGAAAGACAAATCAAAGCCACAAAGAGATGCCACTTATCAGAATGGCTAAAACTGACAACTCAGGCAACAACAGATGTTGGCGAGGATGTGGAGAGAGGGAACACTTTTGCCCTGTTGATGGGAATGCAAACTGGTACAGCCACTCTGGAAAACAGTATGGAGGTTCCTCAAAAAATATCATCTTTTATTTATAGCTGATACTAAGGTTTTTCCCTTTGCCTTGGTTGATAGCAGTTTTACTCTGCTGTGGGCAGGTATGGATTTCCTCTACTTTATCCAGCTGGGGATATATAGTAATTTCTTAAACCTGTTGCTTGGTGTCTTTCATCACTTTTGGAAAATTCTAAGCCACTATTCCTTCAAATATTGCTTCTACTCCCTTTTTCCTTTATTTCCCCACCCCCTGATTTCTCTAACGTTAGAATGCTTCCCTATGAGCCATATGCCCTTATGCTATTTTCTGTACCTGTCATTCTTTTTACTCAATATGATTCAGTCTGGATTTTTCTACCGAACTTGCCTTCAGGTCATTAATTCTCTCTCTGTGTCAAATCTGTTAAAATTACCTATTGAGTGCTTAATTTCAGTAGCATTTTTCACATCTAGATTTCCATTTGATTCTTTTTAATGGATTCTAGTTGTCTGGTAAAATTCTCTATCTTGTCAATTATTCAACTGAATATATTAATCACAATTATTTAAGTATCTCTATCTGAATCTTCAATATCTTTATCACCTGTGGGTCTACTTCTATTATTTTGTTTTCCTCATAGTCTGATTCTCAGCTGCCTGGTAATTTTTTGATTGAATTCTATATATCATGAATGAAACATTGTAGAGGCTGGGTTCTCTCTTTCCAGAGAGGTTTCACCCACTCCTTCAGCCATCGGCAGAGGAGCAGACCACCTGAATCCAATCAGGGACTGAGCTGATCATGGCTAGGAAGCAACCTTTGTAAGGCTCAGACTACTTCTGCTTTTCCCCACTTCTAGGGTATAGGCCTCCTGTTGTCCCAACTGACAGCCTGGATTGCTTCCTAAGGTCCCCCTCCTTGCTAGTCCCTAAATCCCAATTTTCATCTTTCCAACACCACAGAATGTCTGCCTTACCTTTCAGCCTCTATTTCTGTTCAGCTTTATCAACAAATTTGTCAAAAGGAAAACTGTTGCCCAGATTTAGATTCATTCTTCTGAGTTTCTCTTCCCTTGAGCATTTCAGCCCCTTAAGTCCTGGCTATCTTGGCAGCCTCAAACTCCAATTATTGTATTCCAGGCTCCAGGAGATTGCCTACACCTCTGTTGCCTTCTCTTCCTCTTGCCAGTCACCCTCCAGCTTCTTGGTCTCTTGCTCTCTCCCAACAGTCAATGCTCACAGGAGAGAAGCAATATGCAGAAAGTTGGGCTCATCTCAGTGGGCTTCCATTCTCTCCAGGAACTCATTGTTCAAGTCTGGTGCACTAGAAGCAATATGATGTCTTCAAACAGATGTCTTTGTTTTAATATTCTATCTGTATTTCTTGTTGTTCTTGGTGGGAGTTCTGATTTGCTACAAGCTACTTCATCACAGCCAGAAGTAGAAATGATTAAATAACTTTTTGATATTAAATTTCTACATTTGTCAGAACCTACTTATTTATATGGCCTTTACTCTTGAGGGGATTACTTTTCAAAGTGACCAAAAATATTTCTACCTTTTTCTTCTTATATCTGGTTTTTGTCCTATTGTAAAGCTCTGAGAAGAAACAGTGGAGGAGAATGGTACCTGGTTTATTTAGTTACATGGATGAACACTCTCTTCTAAATATTTGTTTACATAATGCAAATCAACATTAAATCCTTGGTAATCTGTATAATTCAAAATCTTTGGTAAACATGGTTACCAGTTCTGGCTCCAAACAACTCTACAATATAGATTATTTCCTTTTGTCTGAAGGGGAAGCTGAGACAAAGAGTAGGTAAAAACCCTGCCCAAAGTTCCAGAATTTGAGGCAGGGCTGGAATTCAAACTGAATACACCACGTGTGGAGATCTCAGCTTGAAACTTTGTTCTTATGAACAAAGAGCTTGGTAGAATCATTGTCCTTAACAGCTGGGAAATAGGAATTACATGATTGGGAGGTAGTGGGGCAATTTAATACAAATTGTACCTTAGCAGAGTTCATCTGGACTTCTTTATTCTTGACATTTAAAGATCTTTCACAATTGATTTCGAAGCAGGCCAGTCCTCCCCCTTTCTTTTATTATGAGTGAGCCTAGAGGCAGGGGCCTCAAAGCTGCAACTTTCCTTCAGGCTTTATGTTCTCAAATGGAAAAAAAGGGGCTTCCTGTGTGGGAACCTTCTCTTCAGATGTTGAGAACACAGAGCAGCCTCTTGATCATGAGAAGAGATGTATAAAGACCTCTAAAATCCCCCAGATTTTTAACTTCTAACTGAAGGATTGTCAATACATTAAACAGTCATTTAAATTTAAACAAGATCTGAAGTCAAATGCAAAGCACGTGTACTAAAAGCAAACTCTAGTAGGAGAGGAAGAGACACCCACTTGGGAAATTCATAACAACACTGGTCCCTGAGGAATAGTCTTCATTAGTTCAGGGAAGAATCATAGCCACACCTTAGAAGGGTTGGAAAAATGGTCCCTTTGGACTTGGAGGTCCAGGCAGCAGAAGTTCCTGGGCCCTATGGACAAAAAGCATGGCTGAGATGTCATAACTCTCATTTCTGTATCTGTCCTGGCTTTGTTGCTGTTGTCACTGATGTAATTGTTATTGGTGAAGAGGTTCAGATTTCAAACATCTAATCAGAGGCATCCAGTCAGCCCATAGACATCAGCTTTTGGTCTTTCCCTTCAACTCTTCAACTCCTATGTTACCTTTTCAAAGGCACAGATGATAGAATGACCTGCTCTACTCTTCTGGTTTTAACAACCACTTTAAAAAACTGTCTACGTGTCTCCAATACTACATGCTCTTCTCTCTCTATGTCTCTAGCCACATAGTGGAGCCGGCTACCTGGCTGTCCCACTGTCTACAAACTCAACATCATCAGTGAAACCAAAGTCATCAGTGTTTCCCACAAAACCTACATCTTTCCTATTTCTTCGTTACTGTCATCCCTCAGGCTCCGTGATGTATGATTTTACGAGAGGTCAGGTCCAGGTTAGGGGAGAGCTATGGGGCACTGGACATTAATAAATAACATCATCTGTCCTTTCAGTTCAGAATTCCTTCAAAAACAATGTGGAAATCAAGGAGTAGGACTAAAGACCCCAAGCTGCAAGACCCACTCCAAGCCTGCACTCCATTCTGCCTGCCCACGCTCCTCTCCTGCTGTGCTCGGAGGCACAGGTCGCTGCTTGCCACATCTCCAGTGCATCTCTACAAGGAAGCTAGCAGCTGGAGGGGGAGCTGCTAGTCTGGGGCACCGTCCACTGTGACAGATGGCAGTCCTCGTACAGCCAACAGTCCAGGCTCAAAGGGCCTTCTGTGATGATGGAGTCCATGACAACAGGAGCCGAGGTCCCAGAAGGCGAGAGAGAGAGAGACTTGATCAAGACAGAACCGAAACCAGAACTCAGGCTCCTGAGTCACAGCTGACAGAGCTTTCCATTTTAACTCTCCATGTTTGTAGATATTTGGATTTCTTTGGGAACAAAGACACGATGTGAATAGCTGCCAGCCTGCGTTAAGAATGTAGTGTTAAGAGACTCTCAGTTCACCCACGACTGCAAATCTTATATAAAAGAAGGTGAACCAGTTTTACTGCTTAAATACCAACTCTGTCAACACCAAATGAGATCCCAGCATCCGTGAATTTTTTTTGTATTTACATAATATTGACTGAGATTTTTTTTGTTAGAGTAAAATATACTTAAAATCTATTATTTTAGCCAGTTTTAAATGTACAGTTCAGTGGCATTAAGTACATTCACAAGAACCCATCTAGAACTTTTCATCATCCCAAACTGAAACTCTATACCCATTCAACAATAACTATCCATCTCCCCCCTTCCCCTAGCCCCTGATAACCATTATCCTCCTTTCTATGTCTACGAATTTGACTATTCCAGGTACCTCCTATAAGTGGAATCATACAACATTTGTCCTTTTGTGTCTGGCTTATTTCACTTAGCATAATATCTTCAAGGTTTATCCATGTAGCATGTGTCAGAATTTCATTTTTTTTTTTTTTAGAATTTCATCATTGTTGAAGGCTGAATAATATTCTACTACATCTAGAATATATCACATTTCGTTTACCCATTCATCTGTGGATAAACATTTTGTTTCAACTTTTTGGCCAATGTGACTTAATGCTGCTATGATCAGTGGTATTAATCAAGATTTTTAAAAAAAATTTATTTATTTTGAGAGAGACAGCGATAGTGTGAGTGGGGGAGGGGCAGAGAGAGAGAGGGAGAGAGAGGATCCCAAGCAGGCTCCTCACTGTCAGCGCAGAGCTCAACATGGAGCTCAGACTCACCAAATTGTGAGATCATGATCTGAGCCAAAATCAAGAGTTGGACACTCAATCAACTGAGCTACCAAGGCACCCCTTAAAATTTTAAAAAATGTATGAATACCGTATCATGACTCATAACTATGTGTAGACATGGCTGAAAGATAAGTAGGTATGCCCTATGTCCTCATTTCACACTGAAGATTTGACATTTACATCACTTTCATATCCCCTACCCAAATGAAAGTCACTCTCTGTAAAGATTAGTATAGACTTTACAGGACAAAAAAAGGAAAAAAAAAGGAGGAAGAGAAGAGGGAGGAAGAAGAGAGAACTTCTTGATATTTGACTAAAATCATGGGAAATTTGGAGGTGAAATGCTTGAAAAGCTAATAGTGGTATCTGAGTCACAGAGCAACAGTCCCTAGGGTTCAGCCCAGGAGGTTGAAACACCATGAACAAGACTATTGACTGAAGACCAGAGGATTCTAATAGGTTGAGTCAATTCTACAAGAAGGTGTGATTATTAGCACTGAGACAAACTTGGAGTGGCTTAGGGGGTCTTGTTCTATCTACATCTTATTATATTTAAAGACCTTTGATCTAAGTCATTATGGATTTGGAAGGAGAGGAAGAAAGACACTGCTGTTCCTCCCCAACTCCACCTCTTTCTCTTTCATTTACCCAGAGTCAGCTGTACTGACTGTCATAATTCTACCTAGAAGCTCTAAAGGGCATTGAAGATGAAATAATATAGTACTCTTGGGTGCACTTGGCAGCACACTGACCAAAATGTAGGGCTGTTTTGAAGGGCCCATTTCTGTGCTTGAAGTTGTAAAAGATTTCAGAAAACTCAGCTGAGGTCTGAATGCGTTATAACCCCACTCTGCTGTAATACACAGAATTGGGTTATTATGCTAGTAACCATACCAAAAACAATATAAAGTTCACACACTTAACCTCTGCCCAGGAGAAGCTTTATTTTTATTATTTTTAATTTTAAAACTACTTGAGATTCTAAAATCACTGCAAATGTGGTATGAGGAACTTTTTGTTTTCCTGGACCTCTGGAGGCAAGTGTCTAGCACGGTGCTCTCATCCCCAACCCAGGTGGACAATGGAGGCTCAAAGGCTTTGTTCTTGGACATGTAAAAAGACGTGTTAGGGAGACCTCAGAAGCAAGTGGAAGAACCTCTAAGGGCAGTTTAAGGGCCAATGAGTGTCTAATTGTCACTGTTACCCTGGTTTGACCTCCAGCCTGTTGTAATATGATTGACATCTATAAATGGTCTCCAACTGAAGTCCTCTGCAATTCACTTCCTCCCAAACCCTGCACTAACTTTAAAGTAGTTAATTTGCCAGCTCAGAAACTTCCAGTGGTTCTCTTTTGCTAAAATCTTATGAGATGAAGCTGCTACGTTACTGGCCCACAAAGCTCTGCATGACAGGGCTCCAAACTTCTCTGGCTCTATGATGGAGGGCATGTAGTGGAGGGAGTTTATGCTCAGACTCCATGTGTGAGTCTGCCTACCACTGAAACCCGGTTCTACCCCTTACCAGCTGTGTGGCCTTCGGCAAGTCACTAAATCTCTACGTGTCTCAGTTTCCCTATCTGTAAATGGGGATGATAACAGGACCACCCTCACGAAGCTACTGTTAGGATTAAATGAGTTATAGTATGTAAAGCACTGAGAACAGTGTAAGCATTTACATAAGTGTTACCCATTACTATCAAACGTTACCCTACTTCCAGCATCCTGTAAGACAAACCACTCGGTTCCCCAAATACCCTCTCTGGGTTCTATCATTGCATAGGCTCTTCCTCTCCATGGACTGCCCAATGCCAATCTCTTGGTTCAGGCCCTACTCATCCTTCAAGGTCCAGCTCAAATCTTATCAACGCCCCCCACCCCCCATACACACAGCCTCTCCTGCTTCCTGGAAGAAAGGCCTGTGCACACATCTCTTACTGTTTTATGTTATGGTTCCTATAATCATGCCTTAAATAAGAGAGAAAATAAAAGTGCTGTGCATATTATAAAGTGCTACACAAATATGATTCCAGCACTAATGGGATCATTTTATCTCCACTACAGTACTTGGAGCTGCATGAGGGCAGGGATCACATCTGTTACCTTTGTTTCTCCCACAGTGCTTCATACAATATAATATGTGAGTAAAGTTTTTCAATGGAAGAGTGAATGGCTAATACTGTAGAACAGTTAATCAGATGGGTTTTCCATGGAAAGGTCACCGAGGGAATGGAGAGCCTGAGGCAAATGTGTTGATGGGGGGGTGGGGAGGGGAGGAAATATTTTCAGACCATGCGCATTTTTCAGGTATGGCAGGCCTGTGCCGGAGGCCATTGTGGGAGACTCTAAGAAGCCAGCTGGTGGGCAAGTCAGGAGGATGTTCAGCATCTTTAAAGGTTTCTTCTGGGGACTTCTTTTTAATTCAAACCAGGGAAGTGTTCCAGGCTTTGCTTCCTACCTTCTGTGTCACACCCTCCCCCCACCCCTCACCTGGTTTTCCTGGTTTCATTCTGTGTCTTCACACAGAAATTAACCTTGTCATGCTCAACCAAAAGAAAATTTACTTAGAAGAACAACGGGGGATCAAAGAACAAAGGAAACTGGGACCAAAGCTTGGAAAAAGACAGGAGTTAGAACTGTAGCGGTTACCAATTTGACAGTAAATTTCATATATTAAAAAATAAAAAATAAAAAAAATAAATAAATAAAATAAATTAAAAAAAAAAAAAAAAAAAAAAGAACTGTAGCGGTTTGGGCATCAGGAACCACAGCGGCTGCCATGCCACAGGAAGAGCTTAGTTACGGGCTGCCACCATAGTTGTGTCTCTTCCATCCTTGAGCACCTGCCAAGTCCAAGCCCAGGAGAGAAAGTCCAACTGGCTGTGGGGGGGTGGGGGGGTCACATGCTCATGCCAGGCTGCAGTTGGGGGAAAGTGGAGGATCTGGCCCTTTTGGCTTCTGTCATAGAGGCAGATACTGTGTCCTATTAGAGGTATACACAGAAAGGCAAACTTGATAACTTGGGGAAAAAAATAGGCAAAAACTGTTGGGAAGGGAAACTAGATGCTGACAGTTAAGTACCAAAAACAACCACCACACCGTATTTCTCATTCTGTATCTTGATTCTCCTTTCCAACCTAGCCCACCTGGATGGATAACTTTTCTGAAAAGCACTATGGTGTTTTGATTCTGCTTCTCTTGCAAGAGGCTGACTTTTCTTTCTTGGTGGCGTGTGCTGTGCCTGAGAGCCAAGGATGCCATTCCCCATGCTACTGGGATGCCCAAGCCCAGGTCCAGGGCCCTGTGCCCATGCTTATTGGCAGAAGCAGTAGAGATCAGACACAGGGTACATGACGGGACTGTGGTCTGGAACTCAGGGCACCAGAAGCAGAGTCACAGTAGAAAGAGAAGGTGAGAAGGAAAGCAAAACAAAGTTAGCCCTGTAGTCATGCCATTCCATCCCTCACCCATATGCACTCAGTGCTGAGGATCCTGAACAGGAGTCAGGAAGGGTCACCTCCATTTTAAGTTCTGTTGACTGGAACTACTGTCTGTAGCAGGGTCTGGTGTGGAAGGAACAAAAAAAAGTGAGGGAGAGTATCATGGAGGAGGCATTTCTGGGAAAGCTCTTCTCATTCACAAAACATGACAGAAGACAGGGAAGGTCCCCTTTCTGTCTCCTGCCTTTGTTGCCTGCATATAACAGGTGACACCTGACAGCCATTTGGGGGCTATGAAGGGACAAACCTGGGGACGAGAGACTACTCCCTGAGGAAGAGCAAAAAAAGAATCAGACCAGTTCTTGATGCCTTTGCTGAGTTACTTCATTAATGGGCTTTGAAACTTGACAAGTCCTCCAGACTTTCAGGTACATCAGGTACTATATTTCATTACTGTTGAAGATACTAGTTGTGTTAGAAATAATCCTAACCTGATACAGCCTTCTAGCCACTACTCTACACACCAGGCACATTCTAAGATGCCACTGACATCATCTAACCTTGGAGTATGAGCCCACAGAGGGAAATTCTCCCCACACACAAAAGGAGAGGGCTTTCTGCAGCTGTACAGTTAACACATGTCTTGGGCCAGCCCTCCTATTCCTATCCTTTGTCTTTTTTGGACAAGCATCATGTAATTTGGGACCACAGATATTGGGTAATTACCATAGCAATGATTAGAGATTCACTTCAGGAATAAGGAAATATAATTATAGTCTCATTGCAGCTTGTTTCCATGACAACAGGGGCATTTGCAATTGATCAGCAGTTTTCTTCTAAACAGATCCGTGAGTCTCATTCAAATGAAATGCTAAAGAGCAATTAAGTATCCTCATCGAACAAACTAGAGTTGCTGGAAGAGACTGGAGTCAATATATTTTGTGTGGCATCATGGAAGCTCATCCCAGACTTCGGTATTCTATGAAAATATATGGTACCCAATAGGCTATGGAGCCTAATTATTACAACAGAAACAGGACAGTTCAAAAAAATTCAAGGAAGAGGAGGGAATTTTGGGATCTTAAATGCACGCACTCTTAGAACTAGAAATCAAAGATCACTTACTCCAGTCCCTAAGCTTAGTCCTGTGTCTCCATCACATAGGATGAGCAATTGTCTAACCTGCCGGGAGAATTCTGCAAGGACTCCACGAGTTTCATGCTGTCTGTTCCACTCCTCAGTTGCTCCACCTGGACAAAGATCTTTTTATAAACCTCTCTACTCATCATCTGAATCAACTGAGTTTTGGTCTATGCTCTGGAAATAGAAAACTAGTATCCACATCCTCTTTATATCAGTAATAACATTACCCTGCATTTGTAAAGTGCTATTTTATAGCAGGTAGTGTAATGTCACATGCATTTTTTTGGTCCTCATAATAAGTGGGGAAAGAGCGTGGAGAGAGCACATCCATTTAACAGATGAAGGGCCTGGCTTGGGTCAGATCACACAGCTCACGAGTGAAAGCAACTGCATGCACAAGAGACTCTGGCTCCTGATCTGTTGCTCTCCCACACAGTGTATCATCAACCTTCATCCCCTCTAAACTTACTCAGTCCAGCTCCATTAGTTTTCCTGCTTAGTCCCTAAATTTCATTGAGTGGTTTTGTACATCTTTTCTAGTCCCAATTCAATCAGCACATCGCAGGTTCCTATGGGTAGAGGATAAATGATCAAGTAGTCTAAGTCTTTTCTGACTTGACCTTCTGAAAAGCAGGAAGGCCAAGTGATCCAAGGTACAACATGGGTAATCAGGGAGCCTGAACTCTACTGTCATTTCACTGGTGACATGTCTCACTATGCTGTCACCATGTACAGTGATACTCTGTACCATGGTGGGAAACTGAAGGATGAATCAGCTAAACGTTGACTTGTACAGTGGGGAGAGTCGGTATGGCAAAAAAGAGCAGTATTTGTACATTTAGTAAATGAATAATTTGAATGCCTGCTATGGCCCAGGCACAATTCTAAAGCCTGGAAATACAATGGGTACCCTACAGGCCTACCTTTGTGGGAAGGTAAAGGAAACTGAGAACAATGGCAGGGAGGCCTGATCTAGGCTAAGGGGGTCAGAGTAAGCTTATTCCCTGAGGAAGGCACATTTGTGCAGAAAAGTGAAGGATAAAGAGGAATTAGCGTGCTTATAAGAGTGCGTGCTTACACCCTCAAGCAAGTGGAGATAGGGTGGGGTTGTTCAAGAGGAAAGGATTACCACATGCAAAATCAGCTGACTGGAATTCTAATCACATCTCTAACATGAACAGCACTGTACTGTGATCTCTTTAAGCCTCAGTGTCCCCATTTCTAAAGTGAAGGTATTGGATCAGGACTAAAAAATTACCTTAGATTTTAACACCAGTGTGAGCGCGTGTGTGTGTGTGTGTGTGTGTGTGTGTGTGTGTGTGTGTGTGTGTCTACTGAATAAGGGTATCATATAAGTAGAGAGTAGGATTGATATCTCCTTTTGTGTGTATGTGTGAGCAGGGCTGCATGGGGTCAACCATAGACAATTTTTTCTTCTCTTTATAGTCCAGAGGTCTTTTTTTAAAAAACATCTATCATGCCATGAATTCATACAAACAGATTCCAGCAGCTCAGGCTCCTCTCCACTGGCTCTAACAAAGTGTGCTTCTCTGGGTGGAGCAGGCTGGCACCTGAATCCAAGTATCTTTCTCTTTCACTTCCTTTTTCTGATCATTTTCCCCTCACATGTTTCTAGGAGCTATCTTGGTTCTTAGGGTGCTTAATATGCTCAACATACATACATGAATTCTCCTGGCAAGAATCTTGTCCAACAGGACCTACAGCATTCTGGGTAATATTATAGACCCTTCCAGTTTTGTCATAGTAACATCTGTGGGGCATTTCCTTTTGATAGTGCCCAATTCCCTTGATGTCTATAATAACACTTTTCTTATAGATTCACATGTATGTGGCCAAATAACAACTCTATGTTTCCTAAAAGGCACAGGCAACTATTTTTAAACAGGCAGTCTCAGACATAACCTGTATTTTTTCTCTCATGTCCTCTCTCCCTTCAAGCTGAACACCTCCCTCAATGCAGGGGGCTCAACACCCTCAAGCAAATGTGTGCAGCTGCTTCTCCTTCCAAGCCAGCCTGCTCTAGCCTGCAGTGATGTCCTACTTCATAATTATCCCTTTCTGTTCCGCTCCAAATTTCTACCTCCTATTTTAGGGATTTAGGAGAGGAGAATAAGCCCTGAATCTCTCCCGCCTATACAAACTTATCACCTCAGCCAGGTAGGACTTCAACAATGCCACATTCACTACTTTAAAAAAATACATTTACTGAGATATAATTCACATACCCTAAAATTTCATTCATTCAAAGGGTACATTTCAATGATTTTTAGTATATTGGGCTACAAGAATTGGGCTACTATCATCACCACCTAAGTTTAGTTTTTATCATCCCAAAAAGAAACCACGCTCATTAACAGTCACCTGCCACCCTACCCCATGCCTGGCAACCACAAATCTTTCTGTCTCAATGAATTTGCCTATTTGAGACATTCATATAAATATAATCATACACTAGGTGGTATTTTCTAACTTCCTTCTTTCACTTAGCATAGTGTTTTCAAAGTTTATCCATGTCATACCATGTATCAGTATTTCAAATATTCCATTGCATGGATATATAACACATTGTATTTATCCATCCTTTTTTTTCAAAGTAGGCTCCACACCCAACATGGTACTTGAACTCACAACCCCAAGATCAAAAGTCACGTACTCTACTGACTAAGCCAGACAGGCACCCCTATCCATTCATTTTTTGATGGACTTTTGGACTGTTTCAACGTTTTGACTACTATGAATAATGCTGTTATGAACATTTGTGTACAGGTTTTTGTGCAGACATGTGTTTTCATTTCTCTTGGGTTATATACCTGGGATTGGAACTGCTGGGTCATATAGTAACTCTATGATTAACATTTTGATGAACCATCAAACTATGGCTATACCATTTTACATTACCATCAACTCTGTATTAGGGTCTAAATTCCTCTACGTTCTCACCAACACATGTTATTGTCTTTATTTATTTATTTATTTATTTTTTATAGCCTTCCTAATGGTTGTGAAGTTCTATGTTATTGTGGTTTTGATTTGCATTTCCCTGATAACTAATGATGTTAAGCAAGTATGTTTTCATAATGAACCTTGTAATATTTTCTTTGGAGACATGTCTATTCAAGTAATTTACCCATTAAAAATTTTTTTGGTCATCTTATTACTGAGTTATAAGAGTTCTTTACCTATTCTGAATATAACTCCCTTATCAGATGTATGGTTTGCAAATGTTTTCTTCCATTCTGTGAATTGTCTTTTCATTTTCTTCATGGTATTGTTTGTAATGCAAAAGTTAATTTTGATGAAGTCCAATTTACCAATTTTTTCTTTTGTCACCTGTGCTTTTGGCACCTAAGAAATTATTATCTAACCATGAAGGTATATTCCTTTGTTTTTATCTAAGAATCTGACAGTTTTTTAAAAATTTTTGTTTATTTTTTTAATGTTTATTCATCTTCGAGAGAGACAGACAGAGCATGAGTGGGGCAGGAGCAGAGAGAGAGAGGGAGACACAGAATCCAAAGCAGGCTCCAGGCTCTGAGCTGTCAGTACAGAGCCCGATGTGGGGCTTGAACCCACGAACCGTGAGATCATGACCTGAGCCGAAGTCGGAAGCTCAACCGACTGAGCCACCCAGGCGCCCCAAGAAGTTTACAGTTTTAACTTTTACATTTAGGTCTGTAATCCATTTTGAATTGGCTTGTGAATGGTGTAAGAAGGGAGTCCAGGGTGACTGGGTGGCATCTGACTTCAGCTCAGGTCATGATCTTGCAATTAGTGGGTTCGAGCCCTGCATCGAGCTCTGTGCCCACAGCTTGGAGCCTGGAGCCTGCTTCAGATTCTGTGTCTCACTCTCTCTCTGCCCCTCCCCCACTCACTCTCTATCTCTCAAAAATGAATAAACATTTAAAAAAAATTAAAAAAAAAGAAAAGAGTCCAAATTCATTCTTTGGCATATTGTTATTCAACTGTCCCAGCACCATTTGTAGAAAAAGACTATTCTTTACCCATTGAATTGCTTGGCACACATAGTGACAATCAGTTGACTACAAATGTGAGGGTTTATATTTGTACTCTCATTTAAATTCCATTAATCTACATCTATCCTTATGCCAGTACCACACTATTTAGGTTACTGTAGCTTTGTAGTAAATTTTTTTTGAATTTTTAAATTTTATTTAAATCTAAGTTAACATATAGTGCAATAATGATTTCAGGAGTAGAATTTAGTGATTCATCATTTACATATAACACCCAGTGCTCATCCCAACAAGTGCCCTCCTTCATGCCCATCATCCATTTAGCCCATCCTCCACCCACCTCCCCTCCAGCAACCTCAGTTTGTTCTCTGTATTAAAGAGTCTCTTATGGTTTGTCTCCCTCTATGTTTTTATCTTATTTTTCCTTCCCTTCCCCTATGTTCATCTGTTGCGTTTCTTAAATTCCACATGAGTGAAATCATGTGATATTTGTCTTTCTCTGACTTATCCTGCTTATTAGCATAACGCACTCTAGTTCCATCCATGTTGTTGCAAGTGGCAAAGTTTCATTCTTTTCGATTGCCAAGTAATATTCCAGTGTGTATACACACACACACACACACACACACACACACACACCCCATATCTTCTTTATCCGCTCATCAGTCGATGGATATTTGGGGCGCTTTATAGTAAGTTTTAAACTCGAGAAATGTGAGCCCTCCAAGACTATTTTGCTTATTCTGGATCCCTTGCATTCCCATATGAATTTTAGGACCTGCTTGCCAATTTCTGCAAAAAAAAGTCAGCTGGGAATTTGACAGGAATTGTACTGAATCTGTAGATCAATTCGGGGGCTATTGACATCTTAACAATATTAAGTTTTCCAACCAATGAATGGTGATACCTTTCCATCTATTTAGATCTTTTTAAATTCTTTCAATGGTATGTTATCCTTTTTTCAGTGTACAAGTCTTTTGTTTATTTTTTATTTTATTTTTAATGTTTATTTATTCTTGAGAGAAAGAGAGAATGAGGGAGGGTAGGGTGGGGGGTGGGGGGAGACAGAGGATCCAAAGCAGGCTCTGCACTGTCAGCACAGAGCCTGGTGCAGGGATCGAACTCACGAACTGTGAGATCATGACCTGAGCTGAAGTCAGACATTTGACCAACTGAGCCACCCAGGTGTCCCTATTTATTTATTTATTTATTTATTTTATTTAATTTTATTTTTTAAGTTTATTTCCTTTATAGTAATCTCTACATCCAGTGTGGGGTTCAAACTCATAACCCTGAGATCAAGAGTTGCATGCTCTTCTGACTGAGCTAGCCAGGCACCCTTGTATTTCTTTTATTAAATTTATTCCTAAGTATTTTATTTCTTTTGATGCTATTGTAAATGGAATTGTTTTCCTAGTTTCAGATTGTTCATTGCTAGCATACTGAGATACAAAAACTTCAATCTTATATCCCGCAGCCTTGTTTAGTTTTGTGGATTCCTTGGGCTTTTTTATATATAAGATCATGGCATCTGCAAATAGTTTTGCTTCTTCCTTTCCAAGATCAATACCTTTTATTTATTTTTCTTGCCTAATTGCCCTAGCTATAATTTATAGTACAGTATTAAAAGCATATCCTTGTCTTGTTCCTGATCTTAATGGGAAACACAACCATTCTTTCACCATTGAGAATGGTATGAGCTGTGATATTTTTGGAGATGTCCTTCCTCAAGTTAAAGAAGTTCCCTTTTAGTTCTAGTTTTAAGAGTTTTTATCATAGTGTGTTGGATTTTGTCAAATGTTTTTTCTGCATCTATTGAGATGATCATGTGGTCTTTGTCCTTAATTTTATTAATATGGTATATTATATTGATTGATTTTGTATGATTAACTAACCTTGCACTTTTGGGATAAATCCTGCTTGATTATGGTGTATTATCCTTTTTGTATGCTGTTGGATTCAGTATTTTGTTGTATTTTGTTGAGGATTTTTATTTCTATATTCATAAGGGAAATTGGTCTGTAGTTTTCTTTTTTGTGATGGTTATGCCGGCTGTGGTATTAGGGTAACACTGGCCACATATAGTGACTTGGAAAGTTCCCTCCTATTCTATTTGCCACATTCATTCTTGCATGTAAGTCTGCTCATGCCATTCCAGATCTGAAAGGTTTATGCCTTGCCCATCAGCCATTCTGTGTCCTGCCCATCATCTGGAGCCAGTCCAAGGCCTCCTCATGCCTGAACCCTTTTTTGACTGCTATAGTCCCAGAGCGAGCCCGCCCTCATGGAAGCTCCTTTGGTTCTCAATGTGCCTACAGCTGGCACTTACTATAAGGAGTTGTAGCTGAGATAATATAGTAAGGGCTGGGTGTGAGGTAGAAACTGGAAGCAGGACAAGTGGGGAGGAATCCTAGGAGCAGCAGAGCCTCAGTAAGGCAGCAAAGGCAGGAAGACACCTGAGCCCGGTGACCCAGGACTAGTAGAATTCAGGGCCATGTGACTCGCTCCCTGGTAAGGCTACGGCTTCTTCAGAGTTAGAATGGGTGGTTAAGAATGCCCTCTTTCCTGCTTAATTACTGGCTCAGCAACTTACCAGCAAGTCACTCTCCAGCCTTAGTTTTCTTCCCTTTGAAGTGGGGATAGTGTGAGGAACAAGACAAGAATGTCCATGCTCACCACTTTTATTCCACATAGTACTGAAAGTCCCAGCCAGAGCAATTAGGCAAGAAAAAGAAAGAAATGCATTCAAATTAGAAAAGAAGAAGTAAAACTGTCACTATTTGTGGACAGGACTTTATATATGGAAAACCCTAAAGATTTCACCAAAAAACTGTTAGAACAAATAAATGAATTCAGTAAAGTTGCAGGATACAAAATCAATACACCAAAATCTGTTGCATCTTTATATACTAACAATGAACTATCAAAAAGAGAATTAAGAAAACAATCCCATTTACAATTGCATTAAAAACATAGCCAGGAATAAGTTTAACCAAGGGGGTGAAAGACCTGTACACTGAAAATTGTAACATATTGATAAAAGAAACTGAAGAAGACACAAATGGAAAGATATTCTGTGCTCACTAATTGAAAGGACTGTTAAAATGTTGTTAAAATGTCTATGGGGCGCCTGGGTGGCGCAGTCGGTTAAGCGTCCGACTTCAGCCAGGTCACGATCTCACGGTCCGTGAGTTCGAGCCCCGTGTCAGGCTCTGGGCTGATGGCTCGGAGCCTGGAGCCTGTTTCCGATTCTGTGTCTCCCTCTCTCTCTGCCCCTCCCCGTTCATGCTCTGTCTCTCTCTGTCCAAAAAATAAATAAAAAACGTTGAAAAAAAAAAATGTCTATACTACCCAAACCTACAGATTCAATGCAATGCTTATCAAAATTCCAACGGCATTTTTCACAGAAATAGAACAAACATTCCTAAAAGTTGTATGGAGCCACAAAAGAGACTGAAGAGCCAAAGCAATCCTGAGAAACAAGAACAAAATTGGAGGTAACACAAACCCTGATTTCAAACTACACTATAAAGCTACAGTAATCAAAACATGGAATGTTTTGGAATATATGGAACCAGCATAAAAAAGAGACATAGTGACCAATAGTACAGAATATAAAGCCCAGAAATAAACACCTACATAAATGGTCACTTAATTTATAACAAATGAGGCAAGAATATACAGTAGGGGAAGGACAGTTTCTTCAATAAATGGTGCAGGGAAAACTGGACAGCCATGTGCAATGGCTGAAATAAGACCACTATCTTACACCATGTACAAAAATAATTTAAAATGGATTCAACACTTGAGTGGAAGACCTGAAACCATAAAACTAGAAGAAAACATTGGCAATAAGCTCGCTGACATCAGTCTTGGTGATTATTTTTTAGATCTGACTCCAAAGGCAAGGGCAACAAAAGCAAAAATAAACAAGCAGGACTATATCAAACTAAAAAGCTTCTGCACAGCAAAGGAAACCATCAAAAATACGAAAAGCCATCCTCCTAATTGGGAGAAGATATTTGCAAATCATATATCTGAAAAAGGGTTAATATCCAAAATATATAAAGAATTCATACAACCCAATAACAAAAAACACTCTGATGAAAAAAATGGGAAGAGGATCAGAACATTTTTCCAAAAAAGACATAAAGATGGCCATGAGGCACATTAAAAAATGCTCACCAACACTAATCAGGGAAATGCAAATGAAAACCACAATGAGGTATCACCTCACACATGTTACAATGGCCATCACCAAAAAGACAAGAAAAAACAAGTGTTGGCAGGGATTTAGAGGCAAGGGACCCTTGTGCACTGTTGGCCAAAATATAAATTGGTGTAGCCACTATGGAAAACAGTATGGAGGTTCCTGAAAAATTTAAAAATAGAACTACCATGTAACCTAGCAATTCCACTACTGGCATTTATCTGAAGAAAACAAAAACACTAATTTGAAAACATATATGCACCCCTTGTTCACTGCTACATTATTTACACAAGGCAAGATATGGAAACAACCTAAGTGTCCACCAATGGATGAATAAAGAAGATGTTACACACACACACACACACACACACACACACACACACACGCTGGAATACCACTCAGTCATAAAAAAGAATGAAATCTTGCCATTTGTGATATATGGATAAACCTTGAGGACATTATGCTAAGTCAGACAGAGAAAGGCAAATACTGTATGATCCCACTTACAAGTGGAATCTAAAAACTAAAACAAGTGAACATGTAAAACAAAACTAATAAATACAGAAATAGACTGATGGTTGCCAGAGGGGAGGAGGTTGAACAGTTGGTGAAATGGGTGAAGGGGGTCAAGAGATACAAATTTCCAGTTATAAAATAAATCATGGCAATGTAATACACAGCATGGTGACTACAGTTAATACTATCATTTTTACTGTATATATTGTTCTATATATTGTATTGTATATATTATTTATATCATATATTTGATCTTAAAATCTTAAAACTCTTTAAAGTTCTCATCACAAGAAAAAATTTTTTTATACCTTTGTATGGTGACAGATGGTAACCAGACTTATTTTGCAGTATATATAAATACTGAATCATTATGTTGTACATCTGAAACTAATATGATATATGTCAATTATATCTCAATTTTTGAAAATAAGAAATGGGGATAATAATGTCAACCTCGGAGTGTGTGAACATTATATGAGTTCAACTATGCAAAACCACATTGCATTAAGTTCAATAAGTGGTAGCTTTAATATATGCCATTGGATATTCTCTGTGAAAAAAAGGTTTGTGGTTAAAGGAGTCTTGGAAATGTTCCATAATACATCTCCCTTCTCAGAAATTCCCAGGGCACATTAGCATAGTAAAAGCTCTGAAAAGTCCTATGTAAAGGATCCTATTTGTTTTGGCCCAGAATTTCCCCAACCTATTTTTTTTTCTTTTTTTGCCAAGCTGACCCTCTCCCCCTTTTTAAATTTAACACATTTTGGGAAACACAATTTTAGTTGCATTTAATTAATAAAGGAAGTCACATTAAATTGTTAAAAACTGAACTTGTTTTACTATTTTGCTTTCCCCACAGGCATGTATAATTTAAAAGCAGTAGCCTAGGAGAAATAAAGGCTTCTAACCTAGAGAAAGAACAGTATGCGTTAAAAGCCCAAAGGAAATGAGAAATTTCAGGCAGAAGGAGCAGATCAATAATGAGCTATTTTTGGCCATGGAGACATTTCTAGAATTACAGATTCTTAGAGTTTGACAGCATGTTAAAGTTCAACTCCTTTAAATTCCCACCCAGTGCAGAATTTCCCCTTCATCAGTCCAAACTCCTTCTGGCACATACCCAGCCTCCCCAGTTTTAGGCAGCCCTAGTATTTAGGAAATTCTCCCTCACACTGGGCTGAAATCTGCCTCCTTGGAACCTCTACCCAAGACCATGCTAACAGAATTTTGAGTTTTGTGTTTTAGTGAGAGCTGGAGATAGCAAATAAAATGCACAGAAATTCTGTGAATCATTACACAATCTAAAGTAACGTGATTATTGAGCAGTAAACTGAAAATAAAAAATTATAGGAAATATATTATACTTCCATTAAAAACAAGAAGTGTTGGAAACAACACTTTAATTTTCTCCCTCTGTAAATAGGGCAAATATTCAGAAATTCAGCTATACTGTAAGCAATGAATGTAGTATTTACTTTGCGGGTGGAATTATTTTGCAACTGTCAATTTTTGAGAAGGAAAGGGGAATGTGTATTTTAAATAATTCCTGTTTTCTTGTCTTTTTAATTTAAAAAATAGTTAAAGAGACATTTTTAAAAATTCTTCATCCAAAGCTTATCTCTCCCGATTCCTTTATTATAAAAACAAGGGCTAAATAATTAAAATATAGTGTATGTCTCATAAATATAGGTTTATTAACAAAAACCAATAATAAGAACAGGTGGCATTACCTTTATTTTATAGAAGTGCAGGTGTCTGAATCAATATGAAATTCCAAGGCTTTGTATAACTTAAAATCTAAGGAAAACTCCAAGGGATAGACGGAATAGAACTTAAATGGGGAGAGAACCACCAGGATCCAGGCTCTTCTAAGTGTCTAAAATCATTCAGTAAGAAATCAGGGACTTGGCAAAACCATAAAAAAGGACAGCCTGTGTTTTCACAGAACAGTCCTTCTAAAGGAGAACCTTCTAGACTCAACTTCATTTTGCATTAAACTACTAGTTGGTCACATTTTAGTATCTGTTACCACATTCTGATACTGTGAGGCAGAAACAGTTCACATTCCAATTTTCCACTGTAGAAACTGAAGTAAAATCAAAACATTTATACTGAACAATACTCAAGCATATCTTAGTACATAATGACATCCCAACCACTGGATGGGCTTAGTGCTACCTGTGTTCTCCTTCCAGTGAAATAATTTCCTATAGTTAAATTTGATAGTATTCTTACTAAAGATAATGGAAGACAAATAACAGGCCTGTTGAGGAAGAGAGTCAATATCAGTTAGGACCCAGTAATGCTGTCACCGAGCACTGCAAAGCTTAATGTGCCACTGCTTGCCTAAGGATTCTGCATGTAAGTTGTGCTCAACTGGAGTGTCTATTAGAATTTACTTACTGACATACATCACACAGGATGTTTTCGTTCTTGTCCTTGAATTACAGTAAAAATATCACAGATTACCTCATCTATTCCTTCCACATGTATTACGGCAAGTTGTGCCGTGCCAGGCATTCATAGGAAACAGTTTTTGAGCACCTAATACGAGGCTGAATAAAACCCGGTCCCTGACTTCATGGAACTGGCAGTCAAATGAGACAGACAAGCAAATCAATAATTTCCATAGAAAGTGACAAGTTCTTTGCTGGAGCCAGGTGCATGATGCTAGGGGAATGCCAGCAAGGGCAAACAAATCAGATCAGGGAGTGGGAAAAGGCTTCTCAGAGGAGCTGACTTCTAAGCTGTCAGTAGCAGAGTTTAATCATCTCTGACTCTAACTTCAATTCCCAGCACTCAGGTGAGAAACTACTTCCTGACCCTGCTTTTCTGAGTTCTTGACACAGTCATGGCCAGATTTAGTACCTGTGCTCTAAGAAGCAAAGGGGGGTGAGGGCGGGGAAGAAGAAGAAGGAGGGAGAGAAAGAGAAAGGGGAGGGGCAAGGAGAGGTGGGGGAAAGATGTAGAGAGAAACATAGAAAACAAAGAGCAGAAGCCAAAGCTCTATGACTTACAGACTCCAGAAGTCGCTAGAGATTGCCAGAGGTAGAAAGGGTGACCACTTTGTGCCTGAGCAGTCTATGTTCTCAACATGGATGTACAATCTAATCTGTAACCACCCTGTCTCTTCGTCTAGCAACAGGGCATGGGAATGTAGTCTCCTTCTATCCAGATTAACTTACTGAGCCAAACCAGCGGGGTGCTGCCTCTATCACCAGTGAAGGCAGCAAAATGAAGGCACAGATCCCTGTGCTTTCCCAGAAAATGAGGCCAGACTCGTTGCCAATTCCCCATGGTGACATCTCCACACAGAATGCACAAAGTACCCCAAGCCTTCCATCTTCCCAGAGATGCAACACATCTGTGACTCCACCCTTGCCTCCTTTGGGATCCCATTCCCCACCCTGGAACTCTGCTAAAATCTGGGGGAGAAAAAGTATGAATTATTACCTTAGATTGTCTTCCAGGGTCTCCTCATCTGAAGAGAAGGTCCCATTGCTGACACTCTGGGGAGAGTGACTCTTACTCCCTGCTGACGCCTCCTGGGACAACAAAGTGTCTTTCTTTTTCCTTTTACCAAACAACTTCTTAAAAGGCTGGAATTTACCTCCTTTCTTCTTGTCTGTAGATTACAAGA
Source organism: Panthera uncia (assembly GCF_023721935.1). Classification (NCBI taxonomy): domain Eukaryota; kingdom Metazoa; phylum Chordata; class Mammalia; order Carnivora; family Felidae; genus Panthera; species Panthera uncia. The sequence continues at coordinate 43,958,834 of NC_064811.1, read as the reverse complement.
TGAACACACACTGCAGTTTGACAGGGCTGCACTTCTGAGCCTGAGAGCAAATTACAACTGAGCTGCCTCTGGCCAAGGGAGAAGGGGCAAAGGGCAGCCATCAGAGTGAATGAGCGACCAAGCCCTGTGCCAGGAATGACACGGCCAGCCCCAGTCCGGGCACAGTCAGGCAGAGGCAAGCCAAGGGCACAGTAAGTCTCCTGTCACCGGGCTCCCAAGAAGCACCTGGGATGACACAGAGGGGTTCCGAGGCTCACAGTGGCCTCAGAGCACCCCTTTGCACATGCCACACAACAGTGGTGCCTGCTCTCTTTAATAGGCAGATGGCCAGGGGCTCCTGGGAGGCTCAGTGGGTTAAGCATCTAACTCTTGATCAGGTGGTGATCTCATGGCCATGAGATCAAGCTCCAAGTCAGGCTCCACACTGAGCAAGGAGCCTGCTTGGGATTCTCTCTCTCTCTCTCTCTCTCTCTCTCTCTCTCTCCCTCTCTGCCCCTCCCCACTCGTTCTAAAAATTAAAAAATAAAAAATAACTAAAAACAAAAAACAAGCAGGTGGCCAGTGCCCTTCTCCACAGAAGCAGCTGAGAACACATGTTAAGTCAGACGGATGCTCAAAAAATTTCATACACCTTTATATATATAACTTTCTATTTATGTGTGTGTATCTACACACACACACACACACACACACACACACACACACACATTCTCCACTGAGAATCACCCTGTTTTAGCCTTTGTTAGAGACAGAAAATAACTGCTAACTCTTGGCATCAGCTTTGCCCCAATTCCCTCCATCCCTATGTATTTCCAATTTATTTCTCCCGTCTCCTCTCAGAATCTACTATGAAGAGCCCCAAAGGAGTTGCTATGAACATCTTTCCATATATTACTTCATTCAGTCAGGACCCAGGCTCAGTGCCAGCATTACTGACAGATATTTTAGGTAATACCTTTCAAGTTCTGCTCCTTCAATTACAAATTCATCCATTATCACTCCACTCCCACCTCAGGAAAAAAAGTGTGTATCACCCATACCAGAAGAAGCATCTTCTCAGATCCTTCCTTTTCTTTAAGAAGCTTAAAGAGCCACTTACTCAGGGTCAGACAATCTGTTTTTAAGTTACTTAACCCTTTTTATGCATCACTGCTTTAAGAACTTTCTAAATATTAATTCAGCTAATCCTCACAATGACACTATGAGGTAGATATTATTAACATCCCCATTTTACAGGTGAGGAGTCTGAGGCACAGAGAGATGAAATAACTTGTCAACATCATGGGAAATATATCTTAAGTTGGAGTCAGGAGCTCTGAGGGAAAAGAAAATACAAAAGCTCACAATGTGTATTAAGAAATACCTGCACAAAACACACAGGTATGAGTCCCCATCTGAATATTGGAGCCCCCAGACCTCTTCGGGCCATAGTCTACAGAGAAATCTGGGCAAAAAACGAGGTTAAAGATGTGCAAGGTAAGGTAACCATCTCATTTCCTCTGGTGATCTTCAGTTCTGATCTTTCTGAAAGAAAGTCTGAAGTGAGGAAAAAGTGGCTTAAACCACTTTGCCTTAAGCTGTAAGACACTGAGATAGAATAGTTACCAATCACAAAAGGACAACAGTCTGGGATCCTTAATATAGGTGCAAATGCCTTCAAACTTCAGTGGTCCCTGAAATAACAATATCACGTTTAAAAGGAAAGGAGACTTGTTATATCAGATGACTCCCTACATAAGGCTTTGCGGTAAGCATATAGTCCTCAAAAAGGAATTTAGTTTTTTTCACTGTGTATTATTTAAAAGACAAGAAAGTGTGTATAATATAATTGAGATCATAACGCTTAAAAATGGTAAAAACAAACAGAACAAACTGGAGGGTTTGATTTCAGAATGTTTGTATGTTTTCAGTGGTTATCAATTCAGGAGTATGAGCCAGAGATTTTCATGACACCTGCTTCTGGCTCCCATCAATGGATAATTTTAAAACATTATAGGGGTGCCTGGGTGGCTCAGTCAGTTGAGCGTTCGACTTCGGCTCAGGTCATGATCTCGTGGTTTGTGAGTTCGAGCCCCGCGTCGGGCTCTGTGCTGACAGCTCAGAGCCCGGAGCCTGCTTCAGATTCTGTCTCCCTCTCTTTCTCCCCCTCCCCTGCTTGAACTCTGTCTCTATCTCTCAAAAATGAATAAACATTAAAAAAAAAATTTTAAACATTATAATCAGTAGCAATTTTTGAAGACCACCAAAGAACATCAAGCAAATGTTAAAAGAGATGACCTTATATGAGTCAATTAAGAAATGTAAATTTAAAAAATTCTGAAAGATGCTACAGGTATCATTATATAACTGGACTGATAAAATAAATGAATGTTTTCTCTACGACTGTCCAAAGCTCAAAATATGTAAATGACACCTAATTTCTAGATTTGGCAGCATTATTATAAATGGTCAAGTAGTAATTTGTGCTACATTCCACTTATTTCTGAGATGAAACTCTTCCTTTTTCCTTGTATACTGACTGCCTTTTTCCCACTACAGAAATATCTAACCCCTAGTTCTCTAATCAGAAATATGCTAGGGGTGCCTGGCTAGCACCCCCAGGGGTGGCTTAGTCAGTTAAGCTTCCAACTCTTGATTTCAGCTTAGGTCATGATCTCTCCCAGCACTGGGCTCTGCACTGGGTGTGTAGCCTGCTTAAGATTCTCTCTCTCCCTTTCCCTCTGCTCCTCCCCTGCTCACGTTCTCTCTCTCTCAAGAAAGAAAGAAAGAAAGAAAGAAAGAAAGAAAGAAAGAAAGAAAG
>NC_064811.1:43916141-43956024 GCF_023721935.1 Panthera uncia | reverse complement strand
AAGAAAGAAAGAAAGAAAGAAAGAAAGAAAGAAAGAAAGAAAGAAAGAAAGAAAAAATATTCTAAAACACCATAGCAAATTCTAAAAGTATCAGTTATTACACCATTACCCCCAGTCTGGACCCACAAATCTAGCTTTTAAACTAAATAGAGAACATCAGGTTATGTCAGAATTTATGGACAGGGGAAAAAAATCATCACTTGCTCTAAAGTCAAGGTAGGTTTGGTGGTGTTTAGCTGAGCTGGAACCAAATTAACCACAATGGAAGACAAATTAAATTACAGTTTCTTAGAATAACAACAGGTTAGTTGTGTATTTAACTAATGGGTGTATTTAACTAACTAGTTGTGTATTTAATTAATTGCTCTATACCAGCCAAAAAGGATTATATGGTCCTTTGTATTGCTTCATGCCCGAATGGTGGCAGCCACCATATAAAATTGGTCTGCACTGGTCATATTGTTGGGGAAGATAGGAAGTGAAATGAATCTGGAAGGAGCTGAATACAAAGTCAAGGACAGGACAAAGAAAGCCTTGGGGAGGACACCAGGATACGGAAACCTTAGCTGGGAGAACCTGGTGGACTTCTTGCAAGCACAGAATGGCCTCCTTTAGGCGATCTGTCTGTAGAGCTGGCCCCATTTGAGGACTGCTTGTGAACCAGGCACTCTGGCACTCTGTACTGCACATTATATGGGCATTCACTTGGCATGAGTACACACATATTATCCTGAAAGATGTGTCAAAGTCCAAATGTCAATGCACTTCTCACGAGTTACTCAGGAAAAGCTGTTTTGGCAATGCCTTAGTTATTATCACGAAGGTAAGAGAACAGTAAAACCTACTTGAACTATCCATCCAACAACCAGTCCTTCTTACAACAGGAAAAAGAGACCGTAAGTCCTAAGAACACCAATCTCTCTTTGGAAGAGGAATCAGAACACAGAAGCTCACAAGTATGCTCCAAAGTCTTAGTGTTTGGTCACATCTCAGTTATAAAAAATAAATTGCCTCCTCATTTCCAAACTACATCTCCTGTCATAAATATCTTTACATCTGAAATAAAATTTAAATATTTGTTTTTATGGTTATTTTACTATTGATTGGGGCAATTAATTAATTTTCCAGAATTAATTTTATGAAAAGATTCAGGAATGACATTTAGATCCACCCTCTATTCAGATAGCAAACCATAACTAAGCAACATTAATAGGAAATGAAGTTTTATAAATCAGAGAGGCAGTTAGACTTACTTGGTTCCCCACCTGACTCTCAAAGTCTGGTATAAGATCTCTCACATGAATAAAGCAAGTAGCTAAATTTTATGAAACATTTGCAATTCTACTGCACAACAACCATTATGAAAACCTGAGCATATGTCTATAAATACCCACTAAATAAACTATTTTATGATCAGTTTATGATTTGGGGGTTGCACTGTCTCCACAGACTCAACTGGATTAAGTGTGTGGTCATTACCAGCAGCTATTTTCTTCACAGATAACACCAACTCTTCCTGTGACTATTTTTGTACCTATGGGGGTCTAAAAGATCAAAGCAATTTTAACGATGTAGCAAAACAGAACACTTCTGCAATGCTAATGTTAAGTATTCCAAAATACAACTGCCATACTTTAGAAGTATATATAGTTCAGCAAAGTATTCTCCAACATTAGCATATTTAAGACAGCATTTTAGAATTTTATAACATAAATTTACTTTTGTTGGGGGGTTAGGACAGTGGGAGAAGAAGGGAAAGAGAAGGAAGAAATGTTCTTCCCACTAAATTTGTTTTATTACTGGTTACAGCTCTAGTTAGGGGTTAAATGTGTGGGCCCCAGAGACAAGAGTATTTGGCTCGAATCCTGACCCCATTTCTTACTAGCTATGAAACATCTGCTTACCAGCCTCTCTGGAAATTTACCATTTTAAGTTCTAAGACTGAATTTATAGTAGAAAAGGCAGTGGGTGCCATATTTTCTTAATATTTCTGCAATTTTCTGTTGCAATTTTTCACATGAAAGAACCTATATATGCATATAGACTGCTTCAGGAATGACAGTAATTTTCATTCTTTAAGTACTGAACTGAATTAATTTATTTTCATCATCTAATAATTACTTTAGGGATTTTTTTCATTTAAAAGAGTGCACATTATCCATTATTTCATAGATATAATTACATGCCATTTGATGGCTGCAGCATCATAATTGCTAGTTTACATAGAAGCTTCTAAAAATTAAAAATCCCTGGGCAAGTCAAGCAAATCTGATTCATTTTCCATTTGTCATAAGGATGCAAATCTTATATTTTCATTTCTAAACCTAAAATAATGAAAGCATACAATTTATCTGCATTGGATTTATATGATACACTTCCCGAGGAGAAAAAGAATTAAAAAAAATTTTTTTAGAGGGAGAGAGTGCACAAACAGGGGAGAGGGGCACAGGGAGAGAGAGACAGAATCTCAAGTAGGCACCACGCTGAGCATGGGGGCTCAATTCTACAACCCTGGAATCATGACCTGAGCCGAAATCAAGAGTTGGACACTCAACAGACTGAGCCACTCAGGCACCCCCAGAATTTTTTTTTATCATACTCCATTTTAAGCATCATAAATGTCTTGGTCTGGGGTTTCTCAGAATGTGCTCTATGGTTGGTGCCAGCTTCTTGTTCAAAGACCACTACATTTGAGAATGCAGGTAAAATAAAGTTAAATATGTTTCTTTACTGTGAAGCTTTTCAGAGTCTTTAATATGCTGATATCATTATTGCTTTCCAAAAGAGCAGAGAATATGCAGTGCTTCCCAAAGCTGACTTTCTGGTCTCTGTCATGACAAGTGCTCCTCTGAACATACCCTGGGAATCACTTGTCTTCATTATTTCTTTCAAAAATATTTTAATTTACTTTTACGTAATCTCTACATGTGGGAGCTTGAACTTACAACCCGAGATCAAGAGTCACATGCTCTACTGACTGAGCCAGCCAGGTGCCCCTCTTTCAAAAATCTTTTATTTTCTTTAGGTACCATATATTTGATACACAAACCTCCCCTACACTCCAGAGTACACTGCTCAGTAAACTCAAGTGAGTTGACTGAAACATTCTGGTTAAATAAACCTAATGTTTTAGGTAAAGTTCTGATTTCAAGCATGTAGGCAAATAGTGTACATTAGGACACAGTACACAGCAACTGTCTGAATCCTATAATTTTACTAATTTAAGGGGAATTTCACAAAATTTTTCTTAGCTCTGGAACATGAGGATGCTTTTGAGAAGAAACTATTCTGTTAAAAAAGATGACCAGAAGTACAGTGATACACAAGCACTTGGTGGCTATCACATTTTTACCAGATCCAGTAATCCCAACACATTTCAACTAAGACTAAGGAGTCGGTGGCATGTCAGGCAGGAGTGCTCTCCAGTGCCACATCATGAGAAGACTGAGGACTGAGATTCTACTTCCAGACAGGAGGGAAGGTTATCATGCTGGCTGTCAAGTCAGGAGGGAAGAAGGAAGAGTTGTCTCCTTTTCTGGGGAAACACAGAGAGAGGCAGACATTTGCTGTTATGCCGATTCAGAATATGAAGAGACAGGATCAATAATACTTTTAGAAGAGGGCAGGGGTGCCTGGAACAAAGGTGAGAGGCCCAGGGATGGTAGTGACTGTGGCTTTTTCAAGTCAGGGGTCACAGGCAGAGAAGGCAGTGACCAGGAAGTATCAGGTCCTGGACACTTAGGTGGATGGGCTATGGCATATGTTGTGGAACTCTGAGCCAGGACTAAAGTTTGGAATTTTTGTTTCCTCAGCAAGAAATGTCATCTTCTTCCTTCTCAACATGATGAAATTCTATTCATCCTTCAAGACCTACATCCTTGAAGCTTTTCCCAAGTCACCAAGCCCAGTGATAATTGACCACAGCTTCCTCTGGCTTCTGTGTGCTTTCCTCATACATCTTTTGAGCCACACCACATATTACAAGCTGAACTGTGTCCCCTCAAAATTCATATGTTAAAGTCCTAAACCCCAAGTGCCTCAGAATATGTATTTGGAGACAGAGTCTTTTTTTAAAATGTTTATTTTTGAGAGAGAGAGAGAGAGAGAGAGAGAGAGAGAGAGAACACAAGCAGGGGAGGAGTAGTGAAAGAAGAATACACAGAATCTAAAGCAGGCTCCAGGCTCCAACTTGTCAGCACAGAGCCTGATGCAGGGCTTGAACTCACAAACTGTGAGATCATGACCTGAGCCAAAGTCAGATACTTAACTAACTGAGCCACCCAGATGCCCCAGAGACAGAGTACCTTTAAAGAGGTAATTAAGGTAAAAAGAGGTCCTTAGGTGGGCTCTAATCCAATATGACTGGGGTCCTTATAAAGAGAGATCAGGACACAGAAACACATAGAGGGAAGGCCATGTGAGGACACAAGGTGAAGACGGCCATTTACAAGCCAAGGAAAGAAGCCTAAACAAACAGCAATGACACCTTGATCTTAGACTGCTAGCCCCCAGAATCAAGAAAATAAACTGTAGTTTAAGTCACCCATTCTGTAGCACTTGGCTATGCAGCCCTAGCAAACACCACGTTGTATGATATTAAAGTAGTCACTGGGGATCTTCTGTGACTCTGCTTTCACGCCTTCACACATGGACTTCTATCTGGAACACCTTTCTGCCTTTGCCTAGAGAACTCCTAACTGTTCCTTTAAACACATTCCAGGCGTTATGTTCCCCGGAAAGACGTTCTTGAACACTCCAGCCAGAAAGAAGTCCTCTGTTCTCCATTTGTGCATGTACAGACATCTACTCTAACAACACAGCATGCTTTAGCTCTTAGACTGCAAGTTCCCTGGGTATGGGGAACTACACCTTGTTTATTCTTCATCTATAGCACCCATCGTCATGCCTGACACAAAGCACTCAATAATACACTCTACTGTTCCCTATCCCCTTAGGGGCAGATGTGTTTTAGAAATCAGAATTTTTCAGGGGCGCCTGGGTGGCTTGGTCGGTTAAGCGTCCGACTTCGGCTCAGGTCATGATCTCACGGTCCGTGAGTTCAAGCCCCGCGTCGGGCTCTGTGCTGACTGCTCAGAGCCTGGAGCCTGTTTCAGATTCTGTGTCTCCCTCTCTCTCTGCCCCTCCCCTGTTCATGCTCTGTCTCTCTCTGTCTCAAAAATAAATAAAAACGTTAAAAAAAAATTAAAAAAAAAAGACATCAGAATTTTTCAGATTGTATAAAGGTACATTTAGACCCCAGTGGGGTCTGTGACAGCATTTTATAACCAAATGCAGTATTTCTGGAAAACATCTATAGTCACCTTGTTTTGTTAATAAACAAATCTATGCCAAACTTCCAAAGAACTTTTGAGATTTTGAGAATACAGATAAAGGATGGTGATCTCTTTATGTAGTACAGTCAGTCCTGTAATCACACTTTTTTGGCAATGCATATGTGTTCCAGTGACTGATCTATGCTATCTCCTCACCCAGAAACACTAGGTGAATAGAGAATATCGTGCCCAGTTGAAGTGAGGTGTGTAGCAAAATGCATATTCACATACACCTCAAATATCTACCAGTTACCCCAGATCGCTACCAGTGTTGGGAGATACACTCATACACATGTGGTATTTCAGCTTTCTGTCCAGTTTTGTATAACCTCCCTTCCTCTACCTCACAATAGCTCACAAGCTGCAGTCCTTCCAATGCACCAGTCCACAGGCAAACTTCAGGTCTTTCCCAAGGTAAAGTGCCATATTTATTGTGGTGTTTATATATTTCATTACCATTAACACGTACAACATTTTATTATTTTTATTAGGTTCCTATTCTTTTAAAATATGTCACTGATAAATCTTTTTTGTATTGTGTTAATATCCCATTTTTCCCATTAGACTTGGTTTTGGTTTTATGATTTTGAATAGCATGTTGATTTTCTGCAATGTATTTGGCACATTACAGCACACTGACTGTAAATACTAAAACAAAACCTACTGAACTATTTCTGTACTTAATCCAGGTCTAGGCAAGGATCTATCAGTTAAAATGACAATGACTGTGCAGGTTACTGGGACCTGCTATTTCTCAAAACTACATCATTTTTAATTTTTCTGTTTTTCCCATTGGTCTATCTCAGAACTCCCTTTTACACATCTTACAACAATTCACAAGCAAAACCAAATAATATTTAGAAATAGTAACAGAGGCAGATATGATTTCTAATGTGAAGTTTTGGTGTCTGGCCACATTTCTCCCACATGCTAGAAGATGTGTGGGTGCTGGTTCTTTTCACTGCCAAATGTTTCCACTTGAGTTTCAGAAGGTATTGTGAGTAAAAAAATCAGACTGACTTTGAGTAGAAAATATTGGCAGGGGGAGCTTTCTGCTAGATTACCCTGCATATTTAGTGCAGTAGGACAAAAGCTTTTTAGGGACATCTGAGGCTATCTTGATCAGGGTTTAAGCAGTGAAACAGAACCAGTAGGAGATAGAGGCAGAAGTACACATGCACACGCGTGTGCACGTGTGTGTGTAAGAGATACTAAAGGATTAACTGCAAGGAATTGGCTTCCACCAGGTGGTGGCTGGCTAAGTCAGTCTGAAATCCACAGGGCAGGTCCTCAGGAAGGGCAGACTGGAGCTCATGAGCACAGACTGAAGCTGCTTTTCACAGATGGAATTTCTTCTCTCACGGAAACCCCAGCCCTATTTTTAAGGCCTTACAATTTATTGATTCAGGCCCACATAGATTATCTTGAATAATTTCCCTTACTTAAAGTCAATGAATTATGGACTTTCATTACATCTACAAAATACCATCAGAGCAACAGTTCAATTAAACGTTATTTATGTTTGATTAAATAACTGGGGACTACAGCCTAGTCAAGCTGACACATCAAAATGATCATCAGACTCCATCCTTTGTCAACCTGGCACTCATATACATCTCCTTAAGCCATACTTAATCTCCAAATAAAGTCAATAATAAAGTCATACTTCCACTAACATGATACAAATAACCCACATACATTAGAAAACATACTGACCCATTCCCTGGAAGAGGATGCAAAGTCCTTGAGTAATATGCACACTTCTATAACTTACATACTGAAGTATAACCTTATTATTAATATATCTTACATTATGGAGAGGAGAGGGAAGAAAACAAACATATTTGGTTAATACATATATACAACCATATTCATTAAAAAGTAAGGAAGAAATACCCATAACTATGAGTCCTTGTTTTAGCAACTGGTCATGTGGTCATAGCTTTCTTTATATGCATATTTACATGAATATGTGTACGTAGCCTTTATATGTATACGTAATCTCTGTAGCTATCTTATTCCACTAGGCATTCCACATTCCTTTCATCCTTGACAAGGACCTCAGCTGGCTGTGGTTCTTTGCCTGGTGAGGTGACATAAACCTACATACCTGAAGAACCCAAGCCATTAGCTGTCCTGAACTGGGTTGCTGTAGTTTCCTATTACTCCACAGGACCTGGGAGCACTAGGAGATGCCATTAAAGATCTCCTATATTCCACACATGCTCTTCCTTACCTCTATTGATAGTAGCAGCCCATTTTTCCCTTGGTAGTCAGGCTCAATCACTGGCCAGTACAGTTATCCCTTTCTCTACTTGTTTACTGACAGACATGAGGAGCTCCAAAGGCTGGGTGACAGTCTCAACTACCAGTTCAATGGAATCACTGTTGTGTCTCCTTATGGAAACATTCCTCCCACTGGAACTAAGAACTCCAGACAAGCATAATCCAATGTCAAGGGGATGGAAAGCAAAATTTTTCCTAGCAGGTTACTAGGGGTAAAAATGACCATTTCTAATTCTAGCCCTTTATTCCTGGGCCTGTGAAGCCTGGCTATGAGAGAAACAGTCCCATATATTGGATACTGACTTATACCACATCTTAGAGGACACAGTCCCAGCCCTAGTATTACCACCTAGCTGGCACTGTAACGGAGTCTTCTAAAGGCCATCCCACCATTCTACCAAGCCAACTGCTTCAGAATGATGGGAATGTGGTGAGACCAGTGAATTCCATGAGCATAGGCCTATCAAGGTTCTTGATCAGAAGTGATGTCTGTGTTGGGGTGTCTGGGTGGCTCAGTCAGTTAAGTGTCTGGCTCTTGATTTCGGTTCAGGTCATGATCTCATGATTTGTGAGATGGAGTCCTGTGTGGGGCTGTGCCTGGTAGCACAGAGGCTGCCTGGGATTCTCTCTCTCTCTCTCTCTCTCTCTCTCTCTCTCTCCCCCTCCCCTGCTCATACTCTTTAAAAATAAATAAATAAATATTAAAAAGGAAAAAAAAAGAAATGATGTCTGTGCCAAATACCATTACAGCAGATAAGGTATTCCATAAGTCCACAGATGACAGTTTTGGCAGAAGCACTGCATGCAAAAAAGGCAAATCTGTATCCAGAGTGTCTGTTCTAGTGAGAACAAAGTGCTGCTCTTTCCATGATGAAAGTGGTCCAGTATAATTAATGTGTACCAGGTAGGTAGCTGTTTACCCCAGGGCATGGTGTCATATTGGGAACTCAGTGTTGGTCTCTGTTGGCCTTGGCTGGTGGAGTCAGTGTTGCTGAGCTCATGTATAACTTGCATCCCTGCCACTATTGTATTCACAGTCCAGTTGACAAGTAGATGGGGAAAGAGGCTGATAGGTATCCACAGAATGTGTTATTCTATGCACTTGATTATGAAAATCCTTCTGAGGCCATCCTTTAGTTAACACTCACATGGACACGAATATCCTGAAATCCTGTGCCCGTTCAGAGAGCTCTATCCACATAGCTCTTTACAGACCTCTTTGTCACCAATTTTCCAATCATATTCTTTCCAAGTCCCCAACCATCTAACCCATTAGTTACTACCTACGAACTGTTACAGACTTATACTTCTGGTCATTCTTCCTTAAAGGCAAAAAGAACAATCAGAAGCACTGATGGAAGTTCTGTCCACTTAGAGGATTTCCCTTCACTGCTGTCCTTTGAGGCTGTCCCAGAAAGGGGCTGTAGCATTACAGCTTTTGAGTGGTACTTCAATATCATGCAAAACCACCCATAAACTGGGCCTAAATCTTCTCTTCCTCAGTTAACTGGTCATAAGGATCTCCCCATGAGGCCACAGGCACAGAATGGGAGAGAGAGATATTGTAGCAGGAATGGGGACCATGGGTAATTAGGCCACTTTTTCATGTAACTTACTTGTGCCTTCTGGGTCTGTTCGAACCTGATCTGCATATACTAAACTTCCTTTTGATAACGGAATACTGTGCACACCCAGCTTTATGGCTTGGTGGTTAGACAACACCCAGTTCATGATGGGCAGCTCAGGTCACATGGTAACTTGGTGGTGCACGGTGGGTGAAGTGTTCAGTGTCTACTAAGCCAAAAGCTGCCTAACATTAGCAAGCCAAAAGCTGTTTCTCAAAGATACATAGTTATCTGCAGAGGATAGCAGGGTTTTGCTCCAAAATCCTGAGTATTTGCTATGATTTACCTACAGGGCCTGCCAACGGCTCCAAACAGTATCCCTCTCTGTCAGTGACACTCAAACACCACTGGAATTGCTGTATCAAATGGCCCAAATGGCAGAGCAGTTTGCAGGGCAGCTTGTACCTGTTACAGAACCTTCTCGTGTTCTGGGCATTACTCAAAATTAGCAGATTTCCAGTCATTCGGTAAATGGGCCAGAGTAGCACACACAAAAGAGGAATATGCTGCCTCCAAAATCCACAGAGGCCTACCACGTGTTGGCTTCTTTCTGGTGGTAGGATGGGCCAGATGCAACAACTTCTCCTTCTTCACCTTAGAAGAGATATCACAACATGCTCCAGGCCACTAGACCCCTAGACATTTTACTAATGTAAAAGTCCTGGAATTTCAATGGGATTTATTTCCCATTCTCTGGCATGAAAATGTCTTACCACTATGTCTAGTGTAACTTATACCTCCTGCTCACCAGGTCCCATCACTATGTTTGCAAACTTTTAGTCTTTGTGATATTACATGTCACTTATTTCTTTGAAAAACAAGCTGATTTTTAAAAGATTTAGTACCTCAGTTTGGTACTCTTGAACTAATAACAATTTTAAAGTCTGGGTGTCTTTACATCAATACCTTCATTAAACTGAGAGCTGGGTGGCACTGATGAACCAGAAATAAGTCCTGAAGAATGGCATATTTGTTGAGTAGAGGACATTTAGTAACTTGGGTGGCTCGGACTGGTTTAACTAGAAATAAGCTAAGTGGTTAGATAGCTAGAAATCATGACAAAAATTGTCATAATTATTGATAATACAGAGACTCAATAAAGGTTAGTGAAATAATTATGTAGTTACAGATTTCAGTATGATTTGATTCACTAATAAGATTTTTAGACCTAGGAGCGGTACAATCTTAGTTCCTGTTGGATAGAACTAAATTTGGGGTCAAATTCTCAAACTATGCCTAAACACATAAAAGTTCTTAGAGATAAAGAAGTCACTAGTTCTATTATGTGAACATCAGTTCTTAATATATTTAGCTGAAATTCTTGACGGCACCAGTGGCAAGCGGATGAAGGTTGACACTAACGTGTCTTAGATCCATCAGGCAAAGTGCTTATTGCTTGTGTAGATGACCTATGGAAAACAGACCCTAGTGGGAGCAGGAATGAAACCGTGAGTGTTCAGATGGAACAGAAATAAGAACTCCGCAGTCTTCTGTGCCTATCTATGGGTAGAGCTACCCTGATACCATTTCTGAGAACAGGGAAAAACAACAACAACAACAACAACAACAACAACAAAACCACTGTTTGCAAAGATTAAAAAAAAAATTCTAGCCTATCTCAGGATTCCAAATTATGTCAGACAGTCCTGTCAGGCTATTCTTTCTTGGTCTGAACACCATTCTCTTGTGCCTGATACTAAGCTTGTTTCTTTTGCACCTTATTCTGTTCTCACTGGCGAGCACTAGACAGGGTTGACACAGTTCCTTCAGGATCACTGTCCTCCCCCCGGTTTCTCATTCCCAGAATAAATCTTGGACATCAACTCAGACAGGTAACAGATTTACTCTGGAACTGTACTATTCTAGGTAGAAATACAGTAACAACAAAAATACAACCACTATATCAGTTTTGTAGAACCTTTCCATTAACTCGTGCACTAGACACTGGTGGAATAAATGGCAATCCAATTCTGAGATTCTAAGGGTCAGTGATTTAAATTTCCACCTGTATTTTGGATGTGATACCTCTCTGACTAATAACCACTGGGTCTGTGTGATACGGGAGTAGCTGTCCTTTGTCCTTTCATGGTTGGGAATCACTTTTCCAAGGGTAATCTAAGTTCTGTAGTGACAGGTGTCTTAGAAATGCAGATATCTACCACACAACTCACTCTCCAAAGTCACTTCAAGGAGTCACAGGAGCTCCGTAACTAACATCAGGAAATCTTGCAAAAGTTGCTATTAAACCACAAATATTGTGGCTAAATGTGGCCTGCTGGGCAAATATTGCTACTTCTTGTTTGTTTGTCTGTTCTGGTATCACCAAGTCCAACAGTAGCTACAACTATCACATTTTTGTTTACTGCTTCTTAGCAACAAGGAGAAATGCTCTTCATTTCAAGAGGTTGTGTGAATATGGGGAAATGGGCCTTAGAGTCTTAAAGATCTGGGTTTATTTAGTCACCTTTGCCATTTGCTAGTTTCTTGGGACCTCAATTTCCACATCTATAACATGAGGTGATTAAACTATATACCATCTAAGGTTCCTAATTCTAAAATTCTATGACCTGTTTCCGTAAAAAGCAAGGCAAGTTTAGAAAATATTCTAGTTCATAAAACTTGTAACTCTTTTCATAAATTATCTATTAATTATATTCATTATGTTTTTTCTACTCCTAGTTTGTCTGCAAATGATGCTGGTTTTGTCACCACAATGTCTACTTAGCAAAATCAAGGATCTCTGGGGCTTAGGAGAGGCAATAACATAATCTGAAAGTTAGTAAGAGAATCAAATCATTCTGTCTCTTTGTGTCAGGATCCATGTCCCTATTCCTAGGAATGACAACGCTCATGGAGAAGGAACCTGGAATTTACATCCCCAATCCCTATCACCTCTTGCCATCCTCATTGTCTGACTCAGTGAAGTTTTCTAAAAAAGCTAACTAATGTATGAGCCTCAAATCTGAGCAGAATGCTGTCTGAATTTCTTGGTGTCTTGTATATTCAGGAATATATGCCCCACCTGGACTCTTACTCCACCTAACAACCCTACACATTTATATCCTGTCTACAAAACTCAGCCCATCTATGGAGAAGCAACACTATTCTGTTCAACACAAGTCAGTGTTATCTATGCAAGAGCTCTGTCTTCAATTGTGTTTAGTGCAGATCCAAGACGATGATTGATGAACAAATATTTACTTCAGTCCTACTGTGTACAAAGCACTGAACTAGCCCTGACATATTACAGGAATTCCTGAGTTCATGACACCTGCTAATACTCAAAATTTAGGAGGAGAGTAAGTTGCTTTTCAAATTTCATAAAGTTTTCAAGAGTCTGACCTCCTAGGAGAAAAATTTGTGGAGTCTTACTAGGAGAAAAATCCCCAATAGCAGCTAATGGGCCTGTCTCTACCTGATGATCCAAAAAGTTTAGTGGTAGTGTTGGTGGTCATGAAGGTAGTATGTGTGTATACTGGGGATGAGCGGAAGAAGATGTAAAATCTTCCATTGAGGGCATGTAAAGCCCAGGGAGGTCTGGACTAAGGGGAATCCTTAGGCCAGTGACTTTCAAGTAATGGACAATAGCCCATTTAGCGGACCCTCCAATCAACTTAGTGGGCTGTGACCAAGAATCCTCTAAAACTAAGAAGAAAAGAAGAGAATAATGTGGAATACAAAATAGAGTGAGCTCTATTTCATGAAGCTTGTTTCTAGTTTATGTATGTGTGTTTATGTCTGTACACACAACTTTATACACACATATGTTCTGATATAAAACATATTTCTTGCTCTAGATCAAGTCAAAAATATTTGAGAAATGCTAATCAAGAAAAATTGCCACATTTCCCAGTAAGTTAGATATTTAGATGTTAAGAGTCAACAACCATTTGTCAATGTAAGCCACTGCGTATGTGGCACTCACTTTGGCTAAAGGAAGATTAGAAAGCACTGCATGAAAGAACAAGCTGAAAGTTGCCAAAAGTCATTAAATAAGTTCCCTGACATTGCCAAAGCCAGAGCTCATGTGCATACTGTTGAAATCTCCACTTTGGCTTTGATCATTTTGTTGCTCAACTACCAAAACTATCTTGGAGTTGAACAAAATCTCCCACTTCTTAATGAAAGAAGAAAGTTTGCTTTCTTAATGAAAGCAGGTTCTGTGCCTGCTGAGCTTAGTTTGGGGGCATAACTTGAAAACTGTAATTTGAGGCATAACTTTAAGGAAGTACTATGCCAGGGCACCTGGGTGGCTCGGTCAGTTAAGTGTCCGGCTCTTGGTTTCGACTCAGGTCACAATCTCACGGTTCATGAGTTTGAGGCCCACATTGAGCTCCGTACTGACAGTACAGAGCCTGCTTGGAATTCTCTCTCACTTCCTCTCTCTCTGCCCCTCCCCAGCTCATGTACGCTCTCTCACTCTCTCAAAATAAACAAACTTTTTAAAAAGTTAAAAAAAATAAAATTAGAGTCCAAAGAACCATGAGATGAGGCATTCTCCTTTTTTCTGGGAGTTGCTAGAAACCAACCTATATCCTAATAATGTCACTAGACTCCATAGGTCTGCTGCAGGCCTCCGGGGTAAAAAAAAAAAAAAAAACCAACACAAAACCAGACACGTTCCAAAAGGAATCTTCCTTCCTCTAACATGATCCAGGAGGACTTTGTGGAGGTGGAGGCTTCAGCAGATCCTGAAAGACAGCTGTCAAGGTGGATGTGTGGTGTTTTAGTGAGATGTAGTGCTTCTAAATAATGCATTGAGCCCTGATTACATCTCAATTTTTTTAAACCCATGCTTATGCTATCTCAGCCAGAAGACTGTAAGCTACAGGAGGACAATGTCCTCTGCTTCCGTGCATCCTTATGCGACCTACCTAATTGTGGTGGGAGCAAAGAGGCACCTAATAAATACTTCTGGCTGAGCTGTAGTTCTAGTTCACCCAAAGTGAGCACATTAATTGCCAAAAGCTTAAAACACAGAATCTTTCATGTAGGAGCAAAACTGGGTCCCTCAAATGTGCATTTTTCCTAGTAAGACGCCAGCTCTGACTCAGGACAAGTTATTTCAAGAAATATTTTCCAATAACTTGAATGAAGGAAGTTCTCTGAAAACTAATTGCAACATGCCATCTTCAATGATGCTCCCAACTTTTCAGTGGGAAACAAATCATGCTCCTGGTCTGTCTGCAACAGAGCCTGTACGAGGACGATAAGATGAGTATTCTCTAATGGGACCCCAACAGCCCTGCCACTTGAAAGATTAATTCTACATTCTGGTGCTGCTGTGATGTTTTACTGATTTACTTATTTACTGTGGGGGTACCATTTAGCATTATCCTCAGCCTTGCATAATTTACTCTTTCCTATTTTTTATCTAGATAAAACACTGTCAAATCCTGGAAGTATGAACCATCCCATGCAAAACCTCTCCCAAGCACCACAATACAACTCTCCAGTGAGGGTTCCTCTCCCAGTTATTAACCAGAAGAGTTCAGCCATGGGGAGAAAGGAAAGGAGATGAGATCCCTCACACAACTCTGAAAATGGGCTTTTCTTCAGATTCTTGAGTTACTATCAGTGGCCACTCAATAGCGGTCAGATCACACAGCTGGAAAAGTGGCTGCTATATTATCAATCACTCGCAACACAGAAATAAGCCAGGTAAGAAAAGGCTATCAGGGGAATAGAGCTTCATCAAATAAGATGGATGTAGCAAGAGAATTAAGAGCTTCAAAAGATACTGACTACATCTGGGCCCCAACTCTTACAAGGAAGAAAGAGAAGACATAGTTCCCAAAGGGGCTCATGTCAGTGATTTTTAGCCTCACTTTTCCTACAACTACCATGACAAATGATGGCTGCAGAGCACAAACTCCTCTGTATAACTCATTTGCCCTAGGAATAATGCATCTCTTCCTCTCACATTCAACAAAGCTTATTAAAATGTAGGTAAGTGTGGGGCACCTGGGTGGCTCAGCTGGTTAAGCGGCTGACTCTTGATTTTGGCTCAGGTCATGATCTCGTGGTGGTGGAACTGAGCCCCGTGTGGGGCTCTGCACTGACAAACACAGAGCCTGCTTGGGATTCCCTCTCTCTGCCCCTCCTCTGCTGTGCTCTCTCTCAAAACAAACAAACAAACAAACAAACATTAAGGGGTGCCTGGGTAGCTCAGTCATTGAACATCCAGCTTTGGCTCAGGTTATGATCTCGTGGTTAATGAGTTCAAGCCCCGCGTTGGTCTCTGTGCTGACAGGTCAGAGCCTGGAGGCTGTTTCGGATTCTGTGTCTCCCTCTCTCTCTCTGCCCCTCCTCCACTCGCAGTCTCTCTCTCTCTCTCTCTCTCTCTCTCAAGAATAAACATTAAAAAATGTAGGTAAGTGGGAATCATCTACACAGTGCTAATTCTGAGTACACTCTAATGTTTTTGAGAACTTAGATACCTCACTAATAATAAGAGTGCTTGGGAAATACACCATTGTATAAAGTTGCTGCCACAGAGGTAAAAAGCTGGAGGTTATATTCTGAGCATTTCCCAATTTCAGAACCAGTCCAAGGCCTTTTCTTCATATTCCATACACTTACCTTCTGGGCTGACTAAGCCTAAAGTTTCCCGATCAAACATATGAGATTCTTCTATCTAGTTAAATTATCCCAGTCAGAGACACTCCAATATGGGGGAACGCATGACCCAGTAGGGCATTTGTTATGTTATGATAAAAACTTAAACAGTATGACTCAGGTTAGGTACAGGTACTGTTGAGTTGCTTTTGGTATCATTCTAATTCCAGTAAGGAGAAAATGGCCAATGGAGTATTCAGCTCACGATTCTGCCCCTGACAGTTGCTCTGAGAAACATGTGTGAAACAGCAGACTGCCCTCCATGCTACTGTGCATGTTTTCCTTCTTGACCCTGATGTTATCTGTATGTCAGCTAATTTCATTTATATTCACTTCTCACATATGGCCCCAGGTGAAGATATATAATCTTCTCATTAAAAGATATCAATGAAAAAGTAAGGGAGATGAGAAAGATTAGCTGCTGTAGTTCCATTCAGGATTTTCCAGTTTCAAAGGATAGGAAAATGGCATCTCAAAGAATTTCCACTTCTCCTATATCTGAAAAAATAAAGATTTGCTGAGAACTGCATTGCAGATGTGAGATCTGGCTGGGTGCTTGGGCCAGCAGATTGAGACTGGCAAGCACAGCCTTATATATTCTGTAGGTCCTGGCTAATGCCCACTGCCCATCCTCCTCCCCATCAGTATCTACACGGGGCAATGCCAGACATCACTCTTGGGTAAAACAGACTGAGGCACCACATGAGGTATACTTCATCGCTTATATTTTGCTTGAATCTTATTTAAAATAGGAAAGAAAAAATGAATTAGATGTATGCCAGAAAAATTAAATTTGCCCATATACCAGTGATCTTAGGTGCAAATTATTTGCTACCTCAACCAAACACTGGAAGTTTGATTTTTACCTGACTTCTGTGAAGGGCAACAGAAGAGAGAGTGTTGGAGAGAGATTATAGGTACCATTAGGTATTCTGCTCTTGTGTCTGATTTCAGGAAACACTTCGTCCCAGCCAAAGCAATGACTCATCCTCTGCTGCCAGTGTCACAATAGGAATTTGATTTGCTGCAGCAAACAGTGCAACACTCCTTAGAAAAGCTCTGCTCTAGCATTTGTGAAAGATTAATTAAATTAAGTGCAGAAAATGGAAAATTACTTTCACCATTTTACATTAGAGAGCGATGACCAAAACACTTGAAGGTACTAACAACTTTACTTCAAAAAACAAGCACGTTTCTGTATTTGTTTGCTTTTGGTTGTTGCTGATTTGATTTTGGTTTTTTGGTATGTAATCAAATACTATGTTATAGGAAACAGACTCAGGGAGATTTGGGGGAGTGTGAGATTATGCTACACAGACATTCTAAAGAGATGGTGAAACCACCAGCAACTACATACCAATGATAACTGGCAGAGAGTTCTTTAATTTAAATTTACATTCTCCTTTACTCAACAGTTATTATTGCCTTTCCACGATAAAAAAGACTACAGAAAGTACTAAGATATCCCTAATGTAAGAGAGGAAGTGATACGTTCCATGGGAAAGGGATGCTTATTTTGAGGAGAGAATTATCATTTCCAAATGAGGAAGTCTTTCTGGTAGAAGGGTAAAATGGACTGGCCTTGATGGATGAACAAAACAGCAAATATTCAGAAATCAAAGGTTTTCTGAGTGATAAGCACAAAGAAATGAAGGTGAGAAAATGCAGCGAATCAGGGAGCAGTGAGCAGCTGAGACTGCCAGGAGTGGGGAAGACTTGAGAGCAGTGCCACCAGATGTGGGGACCAGATTGGTGGAAGGTCATGACACATATTAAACACATAGATATGTGGGAAATGTGCTCAGCCTTCATGAGCCGTGAGCAGGAGTTCAATTAAAAACTTTAACAATTAGAGCAGACAGGGCAGCTGCAGGGCTGGAACAGAGTCTTGGAGACCCACTTCTAGGCCAGGTGTTAACCCTTTAGTTACTGGACTGCAGGATAGTAACATGCAAACAGGATTGAATGGGATAGAATAGCTAGGGTATGGGGAAGGGCGGCATTTGGGGTTTTAGGAGAAGTGATGATTCACAAATGAGTACCGTGTATTTCAAAATTTTAGCAACCAACATAGCTATACCAATATATACTAGTTGAATACCAGTTCTGTCTAAGGGAGTAATAATAATTTTCAAAAGGCAAAAGGCTAATAAAAGTTTTTGTTTTTCAGATCTGTAGAGTAGACCTCTACTTGGATGCCCCAAAGATACCTCAAACTCAGTAAGTCTAAAGCAAAAATCATCATATTCTTTCTTAAATGTGTAACGTCTTATGATTACTTCAGGAAATGGCACCATTAGCTATTCAGGTACTGATGTCAGAAATCTGGGAATCATTATCAGGTCTAGAACATCACTGCCAGCATATGAACCCCCATCCTAGTTTGGGGGAACCATCACTGTGTGAATTTTGATAGGAGCCAGGGTGATCTCTCCCTTTCACATTCAATGTTTTTTGCCCTCAGAACCTTCTACAGTTTCCAGAACACATCAAATTCAAGGTGGTCCTGAATCTCAGGCACATTCCCATTTTCCCAGTGAGACTACCTTCCTGTCTCCAGCCAAAGAGTCTTGTAAGACTTCCTGGTCAATTTACATGCATAATATTTTAGGGATATAGTTGAAATATAGTCAAGTGTGCTCTTAAAATATATATTAATTTGTGTATGTGTTTAATTAAATATGTTAATTTGAAAACACTATTATTCAACTTGGACATTTTATAAATAATATACAAACTTTTTGATAATTTCTTTGACAGACTCATTCATTATTTCATCCTCTCAGTCCTTCAAAGCGTGTTAGTAATATGTTGGACTTAATGGAATAATCTCCATTTTCCTTAGTTTTTTCTCACTATTGCCCATCTTCTTGTTTTTTTAATTTTACTTTCCAGGAAATATCTACAGTTTCATCTTCCAACACTTTTATTGAACTGTCTGCTTCTTAAATGATTAATTTCCAAGAGTTCATTCTTATTCTCTGAACGAACAGCATCCTACTCTATTTTCATGTAGGCAGTATCTTTCTCTTATGTCCCTGAGGTTTTAACTATGTTTTCTGTGAAGTTTTCTTTGGCTCCCTGCATTGCTTCTGATTCCTTTGAGTTCCCACTTCCTGTTTCTTCACTCTGGTTTCTGCCTTTCATGCTGGTTGCTTTAATCAAATGTCTAGTGATTCTTAGCTGTCCATTCATATTTAAAAATGAAGCACTAAAAAGCTGTTTTGAATCTGGCATATGATATGTACTGGTAGACTTCACCATAGAGTATTTGGGCAAAAAGACAGGTTGGTCTTTTTCGTTGTTTTTAATACACAAAGTGTATTCGTTAGGTTACAGGCTAAGTTGCTACAACAAAGAGGTCCCCAAATACAGTGGCTCAAACAAGTCAGGATTTCATTTCTTTCTCTTTTTAACATTCCATAGTTGATGGGTAGTGCCAGACAATCTGCTGCTCTTTCTGTTCTATCTTGCTGCTCCACTGACCCTTAGAGTGTCTTCCTTGTCCACATGGCTGGGGCTGCCTCAGCAGCACATCCACATCCTATCCTTGGAAGAAGTTAGAGAAAGGGGAGGACAAGCAAATTTCTTTTAAGAGAGCTGAAGAAGCTGCTCACACTGTAAATAAGAATTTGGTTGGTTAGTAGTGGGGCGCCTGGGTGGCTCAGTCAGTTAAGCGTCTGACTTCAGCTCAGGTCATGATCTCACAGCTCATGGGTTTGAGCTCTGCATCAGCCTCTGTGCTGACAGCTCAGAGCCTGTGGCCTGCTTCAGATTCTGTGTCTTCCTCTCTCTCTGCCTCTCCTCCGCTCACACTCTGTCTCCCTCTCAAAAAATAAAAAATAAAAAGCCTTGAAAAACATTTTAATAAAAAAAAGTATTTAAAAAAGAATTTAGTTAGTAGTTACACTCACTGCAAGAGAGCCTGGGAAATGTAGACTCTAGGTAGTCACGTTCCTTGCCAAAACTTGGGAGGGCTCTGTTAGTAAAAGGGGACTTTCAAATGCCCGTATCTCTAGGCTTTTCTCCAGGATAGTTCCTTTTCTGTAGGAGTGAATTCACCAACCCCTTGCCTGGCATATCCAGGCTACTGGTATTCACTGTCAAATGCATAAATTAGGGCTTCTCACTCCTACCTCCTCTGTGTCTGATATCTCAGAGTCTGGTGGTCCTCTGGTTGACTTCCTAGAGAATAAACTGATTTTATTTGGTGTATAGAAGGCCTGGCTACCTGTCTGTGTGGGACAGAAGTGGGGAACAACTGCTCCTTGGACAGACTTTCTCCTAAAAGCCTTCCTCTTGGTCTCCCAACCCAGTCCTTGCCTCCTGTGGTCTCTGATGTCTTTATTTCTGAGCTTTTCAGGGGTTCTCTGAATACCTGCATGGCAAGAACTTAGATTTGACTTTGATGTTCTCTTACCATTCCTCCGGTACTTTTTAGTCTTCATAAATTCTATTTCAGGGTTATATACATCTACCTTCATCAAAGATGAAGTCTGAATTTTTGTTTCTTGTTCTCTTCATTATTTAGGGGATTTGAAAAAGGAGAAGGAAGTGAAATGGCTTTACTACCTTGAAAATGGAAAATTTTTTTCATCTGCATATGATGTTATCACTGGAAATTTTATCTCAAACCACAAATGTCCATTTGCTTAAAATAAGTTTTATTTTTCCATTCATCCTGTGGGTGTATATTTATGATCTCCACAAAGTAACCACTAATTGTATTTCATTTTCAAGTGATCTTTAAAAGGCTTATTTACAATGATATCCAAGACTTGCAGTTGTGAAGTCATTTTCCACCCTCTCCCATAGTTACACAAAATCTATATTGAATTTGTCAGATGACTTCTATAACCAGCTGTGACAGAGGTGATTCCAAGCTATTGTGTCTTTCCTAAACAAATGTTTGTGGTTCAAAACAGTGTAATTATAGGCTCCTGGGTGGCTCAGTCAGTTAAGCGTCCAGCGCTTGGTTTCTGTCAGGTCATGACCTCACGGTCCTAAGTTGAGGCCCTCCTCAGGCTCCATGCTGGGTGTGGGACCTGCCTAAGATTCTCTCCTTCTCTTCCTATCCCTCTCTCGCTTGTTCTCTCTCTCTCTCACTCTCTCTCTCTCTCTCTCTTTCAAAAAAGTATAATTTAAAATAGTGCCCTATAATATAAAGGGGTTTTTAATACCTGAATGTAAGGCAACTCTCTTTATTCTGAAAGAATTGTAGGAATAAAAGTTTACATGAAAACTTTATAATTTGGCATTAAAGAATTAGACTCTTTTCCTATTTTTGCTCATGTTATGCCATGTACACACTGTGTCCTCCTTCAGCTTCTTTCTCTGGCTAACTCACACTGATCCTTCAAGACTCCTTTCAATTGTCAGCTCCTACAAGAAGCCTTCCTTAACCGCTTCCCAGAGCTCCCCCAAAGGCTGATCAGGTGCTGCACCTGTGTGTTTCCACAACACCCAGTGTTCCTTCTAAATAGCATTTATAATATTGTAATCACTGGTTTATTTGTCAGTCTCTCCCACTAAACTGTGAGTTCCTGGAGGGCAAGGTTCATGTCTTATTTATCTTCACATTCCTAGCATCTATAAACCATGCCTGAACATAGCAGTTGCTAGTTATACATTCACTTACTGAATGAATAAGAGAGATGCTGATTTCCAACTGGAAATAAAAGTTCCTCAATGAAATCAAGGGCAAAGGAATCCAGAGAGATCATTTACCTTGGTTAGTTTTATTCACTCTTTCCCATAGTGACTCAATATTAACCGAGCCAAGCACAGAAAATGTCTTCTATAAGCCTCAATTAAATGAAACTTCAGAAATAAAAATTTACCTTGGAAAATTAAGCAATTGGATTGCTGGTTGGACAAAAAGATGCATAAATTTGTGCTTTGAGTATTTGTCTTAGTCAAAGCTCTTTGGTTCTAATGGAGAGAAAATCATCCAGGTTAAAAATGAGGGTTAATGGACCCAGAAAACACAAAAACCCTATAATGAGCAGTCACATTGGAGAGAAAAGCCATAGAGGGTAGGAAAATTTTGTGAGCACTTTGGGCTATAGTCTGCCCTTTTCCATATGTCAACCAGATACATGGAAGAAAATAGCAACTACTCCAATGTGGACTTTGACTTGCAGGCTGAACAGCTGACTGGAAGATTTGAGCTCCTTTACTGCTTTCATCCACCGCAGCTGCCATGATGCAGGGCCATCCATCACGCTGACAGTGTGGCAGGCAGGATGTCTCCCAAGCCATGGTGGATATGCAGATGGACTTAATCACAGCTGCACTAATGGAACTCTTGGGGGGCAACATATGAATAAGTTTCCGAGATGTAGACGCATAGGCTGAAGGAGTAGAAGACACAATATAAGAATCTTCTTTTTAAAGATCAGGCATGCAGCTGGCTAAATGGAAGAGCAACTCTATGATTGAGCCCATCCACCTACACCCTGCTGAAAATTATGGCTGGTCTCCAACCATGTCAATTTAATCATGACACCAAACTAGCAAAGGAAAGAGGCAAACAAAGCAAAATATAAAACACACATACTGAGCAAAACTGCAGTGATGGTTTTTGTGTAGTTAATTTATTCCTCCAGGGAATCTCTCTTGGGGGGTGCCCTATTTTCCCAACTTTGTCTGTGTTAGGTACTCCCTTCCCCAACTACCATGTGGTATGGCAGATCTTTGGCATATCTCTATCAGGGTATTTACTGTCCACACCCTTGTCAATCTTCACCACTTTCTGAGATTGGGAATCATGTCATTCATAGATCTTTTAGTTTAAAGAAGGGTATACATAATTAACAAATGAATATTATGCTGTATAGTTCTATATTCTTAGAACCTAGTATGTGCCCAGGTCATAGATGGATGAGTATATGGATAAATAATAAAAAATAAATGAAATTAATATATCTAGAATTAAAATTTAATTGCTTTTAAAAAGTTCTGTAGTAAGAGTTGAAGGGGAGCAAAATATGCCACACCAAAATATGCCACTTTGAATTAAAGTTCCTTAAGAAATAGCCAGTGCAACAGTGACACTCTGACCATCCTTTGTCTCCCAGAAAGTAGGAAATCTATCTCCCATCTGAAAGGTACCCTCCTTGTGACAGATGGGTAGAAGACATCCTTATCACCAGAGATAGGGAATTCAAGGCCAAGGAACCAATATAAAAAAACCTTGTTACTTCCTCCCTAATTTATTACCCCAAGCCCAAAATTCTTTGTGTTTTAATTCTTTAAAAATCTATTGTTTCTTTGTTTGAAAGGTATAAAAGCTGCCTGCTTTGGTTACTTCTTTGAATCTCTTATTTGTATAGGTTCCCATATGTACAAAATTAAATTTGTTTTTCTCTTGTTAAACTGCTTATGTCAATTTAATCATGAGACCAGCCAAAGAATGTAGAAGGGAGAAAGTTTTCTTCTCCTACAGAGTCATAGGTTTAAAAATTTCTCACAACTTTCATCTGATTTATTTCACATATAAACATCAACAGAGTTGATGTCCATCTGTCCTTTAAAAAGTGTTTTTATTCCAGACGTCTGTAAGTTTTGAGGTAATTATAAGATAAAGACTTTTACTGTGGTCTGGTGTTCTTAACACATTAGGAGAGTAGGGCAGGGAGTGAGGGTGGGGTCCAAGAGATCCTGAAGCTGAATGCTAACTGACTCTGATAGTGGCTGACTTTTTCTGCAATGCTCTATTTAACCTGACAATATCCATGCTATTTGTAAATTTCTTTCTTTCTTTTTTCTTTTCTTTTTTTTAAGCTGTTAAGATGACCTGAATCTGCTTCAGGTTCAGTTCTGCTTAAATACATTTAGATGGCATTTAGGCCATTGCTCATTTTAGCTAAACTTGGGGGAAAGGGATGTGTTGATGGCTCTCTTTATCATTCTTTGATGAAAACAGAGAATAGACAATTGACATTTTACATTAAAGGTCAATTTCCACATCTGTAAACTAAGCATGATGACACCAATTCACAAGGCTGTGGTGAGGGATAAATGGGATGATGTCAGTTCACCACAGTGCCTGATACATAGTGGGTTCTCCATATATGTTTGTGGATCCGAACCAATTTAATTAAATAAGGGTGCTAGTCCAAAGATACTTTTATTTCTCTCTCATGGAAAGCAATTTTTCTGACAAAGAATTTCTTTCTCAGGGGACTGTAGCAGATAAAATAGGAAGTTTTGATACAAGCATAAGAACATAAAGTCTGAAAAACAAAGGACTTAGATATTCCCATTTCCATCTAAACTGCTCCAACCCCACTCAATTCTGTTCTGTTGAAAAACCCTAGGCCTTCATCATGCTATTTCTCCTCTGCTTCAGCAAGTGATGAGAAGTCAAAGAGGAGTCAGAAAAATGTTAGAAGGTGTCTTTTCCTTTCTTGCCTAATAGAAATTGCTATTAATCAAGCCTAATTGCTTGATTCATTGCTGAGCAAGTAGAAGCATCGGATAGAAAACCACATTTCACTCTAGATAGCTATGTGACCATACTGAAGTCACTTTGACGCGTTAGGGCTGAAATGAGAAGAGGACACTAAGAAAACAGCTAACCACTCCACCATCCTATGAAATATAATGAATCAAGGACAGTACTGAAATGTGAAGAAGTCCAATAACTCCTACCTGAAAATATTTGTCAAATCCTTGCCTATCCACATCAGCACACCTGACCGAGACACTCTCACTTGTGGCTGGATGATTCTAACCTATTTACACGTTTTAACAAGATAGGTCAGCTATGGTCCACAATCTTTACTATTAGCCCACCCGCTCTGGCCTTGCCTGCCTCTCCAACCTCATCTTTCCTTGCTCACTCTCCTGGGGTCACATTGGTTTCCTTTCAGCTCCTCAAACACACCACATTTCCTTTCTTTGGGTCTGTGCTTCCTCAATGAAAACCCTTCCCCTAACTTTTGCCTAGATATCTCCTACTCCTCTTTCAGGTTTCAGCTGAAATGTCACTTCCTGATGGGTATTTAAATAGATCCCCTACTTTGTGCTTGCTCTCATGCACTCTACACTTTTTCTTCACGACACTCACTGCAACTTGGAGTTTTATATTTATTTGACTGTTTGTTTAACGTCCATCGCTACCAGGAGAGAAAAGGCTCCATGATGGCAGAGAATCTGTTTTGAGCACCACTGTATATACAGGACCCAATGCGATGCTTGATTCATTGCTGAGCAAGTAGAAACAAAACGGCATTTGTTAATCATATACAATTTTGTTGGGGATACACTTTGAAGTACAACTGAAAACTTTTCTAAGGGAGAGTATATGGGTAGGGATCCTCTTTATGGAGAAAGGGTTCCTTATTATAAGACTACTACCAGAATGTTATTTTCAATACACTACAGTTCCCAATGGCAAATTATGTTTAATCACTGCCAAATCTACACAAAGTATTTAGTATCTATTCAAAGTGCTGAATTACCTGACATAAGCTTTGCTTGAGTTTACAGAACTTTGAACTTGGGGTTCTTTGTGACTCAGTTTCCTTATCAGTAAAAAGAGGAGTATGAACTAATTGCTCCCTAAGACTCTAATTCAAAATTTCAAATCCTAGGCTAAATTATTATTTCTGCAAAAGATGTAAACCAGCAGCTCAAACACAAACACACACATATATACAAACTTCAGTAGTAACCAAAAACGTAAATTTAAAAAATGAGACACTATCTTTGCAGGTCAGATTGGCAAAGATGGAAAAAAAATATCCTTGTTTAGCAGTTTCAAGAAAAATAATTTTCATTACTGTACAATATATGGAATGCCTATTTAGCAATATGTATCAAAAGTCTGAAAAAGTATGATGCAGATTATATTTTTCAAAGACAGCCACACCTATAGAGTCCATAATCCCATCTGATCTTCCTACGACATGATGTTGATGCTACTCCATTGAGAGTAGGAGTCTATATGCCCTGGAGAGGCCTGTACAATAGAAGTGATGGTGCATGGTTTCCAAGGCTAAGTTAGAAAAGGTGACACTGCTTCCACTGGGCTTCCCTAAGCTGCATGGAAGAAGTCTAGTTACCCTGAAATCAACATGCTAGAGAGATACCACATACAAATGGAGAATGGTGCTTAAGGAGTCCCAGCTGTGCTAGCTCCACTATCTGACTCTTCCCAGCCCAAGCACCACACGTGAGTAAAAGAGCCTTTGAAGATTCCAGCCTCCCACCCTTGAGCCAACCCAGCCCATGACAAGCAGAACAGAAATAAGCTATCCTTAGTGGGCCCTGCTCAGTTTGCTGATTCAAGAGTAAAATAAATGTTGTTAGAAGTACTAAGCTTTGGGGTAGTTGGTTACATAGCAATTGATAACTAGAAAGCTATATATACTCTTGGGTTAAAAGATATCTATATCCCTACATAAAGATAGATAGATAGATAAAGATGTAGACAGATGAAAGACAGACAGATAGATAGATAGATAGATAGATATGTATATAGAGATGTATGAATATGTATAGATATAGATATCTTTTAACTTAGCAATTTCAGTTCTAGACATTTGTGCCAAGAAAATATTTGGAAAATATACAAAAATAGCTAGAACATTATTAATAAAGCCAAATGTTTTGAAACCATCTAAAATGTTTAGCAACTGATTAAATATTTTATATTCACACAATCACTAGGCAGCAACACAAAAATGTGATGCATTCATGATAGTAAATCATGCATCAAAAAATGTAATTAATCTAATTCCTTGCACCCAAGGTCCATTTTCTTGTAATTTTTATAGGACTTATGTGCAAATAAATCGACCTTAGGTGTAAAAATGAGGTTAAGCATATACATCACTGGTTCATGTCCAGCTCTCCTTAAATGTTTTATTTATGCAAAGATATTAAAGCATATTAGTTGTTTTTCTTTTTAACAAAAATGATACTCTACAAATTATTTAAATTATAAACTCTGCAATTTGCTTTTTGATCTCATAATTATTGCAGATATCTATATATCATATCATATCTCTCCATGTCATAGATCTGTATTTAACTCATTGTTTCTAATAGCTTACCATAACTTATTCAAACTTTTCTCCCACTGATGGACATTCAGGTTGTACTATATTTTTCTTTTATATCACTACAAGCAATGCTAAAATAAATATTTTGGTTTAAATATCTTCAGGCACTGATGCTTCTATTTCTATAACATAAACTCTCAAGAATGGGTTTGCTGGGTTTTTAATATACATTGTTAGATTACTTTCCAAAAGGAACACAGCAATTCATATTTCCACCAGCAATTTCCCTGCACCCTTACAAGCAACACATTCTCTCTCTCATGGGTGGAAAACTGTCTCAATGTTATATACTTTTTCATATGTTTAGGATATAAATCACTTGTCATATGTTACAATTATTTTTTCTATTTGCCATTAAACTTTTCTCATGGCATATTTTGCAGCATTACAGTTTTAAATTTTGTATGTCAAATCTATTAATCTTTTCCTTTATGGCTGCCTAGACCTTTGTCTTAAAACCTCAACACCCTGTCAATGATTAGCATTTGTGGGTGTGGGCATGGTTGAAGACACTAATCTGGACAGGACTATTCTTTCTATACTGAGCACTTGAAGTACAAACATAAATTACTCCTTTGCTGCCATTGTCCAGAGAGACTGTATATTTGTTCAGTTGTGAGTTCTAGACAAGTGGTCTGATACCTTTGTTCAAAATAAGCAATTCCATTCCTCAAAGAACTGAGCTTTTCTGATGGAGATGTGAGTTGGTATACAATGAGTCTGTAGCACTACAAAACATGCTAATCTATTTCTTGTTCCTTTAAGGAAATAAAAGTAACCTTCAAAATAATCTTTCTATAGGCATCTTACAAAATGCAAGTTTCTAAGTTCTATAATATTTCATTGTTACTAAAGAGAAACTTTTGGGTTATGCAAATCCAGGTGGCTCGGGCTTTAGATATCTCATCTGTCTTTGATGAAAGCCTTGACTTGACAAATACCCAAGATTTATTGCTTTATGGCATCTGGTTAGATATGAATTAATAAGAGCTTTTACAGTTTCTTCTCCCATTCCCATTGTATTTTTTCAAGCACATAAGCTTGCATTTTTATCTATCAATGAAAATAGGATGAGGCATTTTAATTATTTCAAAATCTACAGTTTAAAAAGTCAACTTTATCATAAGTATACAAATGTGAATAAATTGCTGAAAACATGCCCTTAACCAGATAGGACTCTACCCTATGAACAAGATCAGAGGGTAGAGCAGAGGGCATTATGCAACTAATTCCTTATGTAGTGCTTGGGAGGAAATCAGAGGACTCCATTGGCTTTTATATTATCACTATAATTTCTAAGTCTGTATTTTTATATCCTTTATCTTCCACCTAAGTTCTGTCTACCAAAACTTTTCTACTTCATATGTATTTATGACTCATATCTATGACTTAGTCATATATATATATCATATGTCATATATGATTATGTCATGAAAGCAAATCAATCAACATCCTTACACAGGGATTTCCCAGTTTCTGTCAATGGCACAATTACAACTTTAAACCTTATAGTCACCTTTGCCCCTACCTTTTCTTCACCGTATCAAACCCTATTGATTTTTAAATCATTTATTCATTCAAAACATTTATTACACACATACTATATATTTTTCATTGTGGTAAAATACACATAAAATTTACTATTTTAAGCATGCCTAAGTATACAGTTCAGTGGCATTAAGTACATTCACAATGTTGTACAACCATCACCACCATCCAGTTTCAAGGCCTTTCATCATCTCAAATTGAAATTCTGTACCCATTAAACAATAACTCCCCATTCCTACCTCCCCTGATGGCCCTGGCAACCACCATTCTACTTTCTATGAATCTGACTACTCTAGGTCTAATAAATAGCGTTACTAAATTTTCTGCATATTCTTAAGTATTTCCTTATGAGATATAGTGTTTATTCCATAAAAGTTCTTTAGCAAATTAATCATTGGAGGATCAATTTTACAGCTGCCTGGATGTAAAGTATGAAAAACTAAATTTCTGGGTCAAAGAACAGCCAGATTTTAACACATTTTTACACACCAGCAAATTTTACTCCAGAAAGATGCCACTGTTAAGAGAGATATTTATCTCTACTGTATCATTAGTTTTGCATACAAACCAGCTGCTGATTTGTAGCTGCTTCTTCTAGCTCTTTTTGTACCAAATTTGTATAGCACACAATTTGTACAGCAATACAATGATTTGTATTGAACAATTTGCACTTTATCATCTTAATGTGTGATATGGTTATATATATTGCTGTTGTCATTTGTGTAGCTTATGTGGAGGTTTGCCAGGGCCTCCTATGAGATCCTACTGTTGATTTTATAATCCCAGCATGCTATATTATTATTCACTAATGTTTTTTCAAGGTATGTATGAAGGATATTTTTCTTTTTTCTTTTTTCCTCCCTTATTTTCCTATATATTTTAAAGTCTATTTTAAGTTAACTGATACAGGGACCATACTAATGATACATTAGCAAAGTAAAGGCAGATGACATAATCTAGTTACATATAATTAGTGGATGATCTGATTCAAGAAATAAAAGATTATAGGGGCACCCGGTGGCTTAGTCAGCTAGGCGTCCAACTTCGGCTCAGGTCACGATCTTGCAGTTCATGGGTTCAAGCCCTGCGTCGGGCTCTGTGCTGACAGTTCAGGGCCTGGAGCCTGCTTCGGATTCTGGGTCTCCCTCTCTCTCTCTCTCTCTGCCCCTCCCCCACTCATGCTCTGTCTCTGTCTCTCTCTCTCTCTCTCTCAAAAATAAACATTAAAAAAAGTTTTTAAAGAAATAAAAGATTATAAAAGGAGAAAGTAGAGTGCTGCTCTGATAGGATTCCAATTGCAGTTCTTACACCATTATTTTTAATGCAATTTAGAGCATATTTCTTTAACTGCAGTTATCTTCTATATAAAAAGTATGCAAAGTCAGAAGGAGGGCATCACCTTGGCAGATCATAAATAAAATACCAGAATGTCCACCAGGAGCCCAGGACAGTGCCCCCATTCACAGATCTTCCTTATATGGAGTATTCATCCTATGCACTCAACAAGTACTTGAGTACCCAGTAGGTGCTAAGGACATAACAATGTTCTAGAAATTTGGTCCAAGATGGTGGTGTAGGAACATCCTGAACTCATCTCTACCCATGGACACACGGATTCTATGCTACATATATAGCAATTCCTCCTGAAGAAGAACTGAAGGTTGATTAAACAGTTTCTGCACAACAAAAGACAGAGGGACCACAAAGAAAAGGACAGGAGAGATGGAGACATGGTAATAGCAGGAACTCCACCCCCACCCTACAACCCACAATAGGTAGGATATCACTGAGAAGCCAAGCACAGATTCACCTGACCTAGGACACAGGAAAAAAAAAAAAAAAAAAAAAAAAAAAAAAAAAAAAAAAAAAAAAAAACAATAATCTTTTTTAATGTTTATTTTTGAGAGAGAGACAGAGCATGAGTGGGGAAGGGGCAGAGAGAGAGAGGGAGACACAGAATCTGAAACAGGCTCCAGGCTCTAAGCTGCCAGCACACAGTCCAGTGTGGGGTTCAAACTTGGGAATGGAAAGATCATGACCTAGGCCAAAGTTGGTCGCTTAACCAACTGAGCCACCCAGGTGCCCCAGGAACTAAACTATAAATGAAGCAAAATCCAGTTACAAACCCTAGAGCATCTACCAAACAGTAGAGAAACTACTGGAATTCTCACTCTCTCTACAGCCAAAGGAACTGGTGAGCACTCCTGTTTATGTACCCTCTCCTCCTTTATAACACAGAGGGGAGCAGAATTAGATGCTCTAGTCAACCTAATAGGGCCACCACAGTGAACCCTGGGGTCCTAGCCCAGTTCCAGCTGTCCCCACAAGGCAGCTCTGGCCTGTACCCACCTTAGTTGTCCCTCCAGGGAGTCCCCTGCACAGATTATCTCAGCCCACATTGACTCCAGCTCTAGCTGTCCTACCAGGGTGGCCTGAATATGGGGCACACCAGGACCTCTCAGCCCTGTCTACTCCAGCTCTACTCAGCCAGCCAAAGCTGTCAGGCACATGCAATCTACACAGGACACATTCCTACACAACCTCACTCATTCAAGACTGGGAGAGGCAGCTATTCCACCTAATTCGTGGGGGGGGGGGGGAACAGAAATAAAAAAATGAAGAAACAGAGGAATATGTTCCAATGAAAGAACAAACTTCAGGAAAAAAAAAAACACAACTAAACAAAAGAGAGATAGGCAATCTAGCTGATAGAGCTCAAAGTAATGGTCATAAAGATGTTCACCAGCCTTGAGAGAGGAGTGGATGAACTCAGTGAGAGTTTCAACAGAGTTAGAATATATTAAAAAGAACTAATCAGAGATGAACAATACAATAGATGAAATGAAAAACATATTAGAGTAAATCAACAGCAGATCATCAGATGCAGAAGAAAGAATTAGAGAAATGGAAAGCAGACTGGTGGAAAGTACCCACGCTGAATAGCAAAAAGGAAAATTAAAATTTAATGAGGACAAGAAATCTCTGGGACAACATCAAGAGTAGGAACATACACATTACAGGGGTCCCAGAAGGAGAAAAGAGAGAAAAAGAGGCAGAAAACTTACTTGAAAAAATAATAGCTGATAACTTCCTTAACCTATGGAAGGAAACATACATCTGGGTCCAAGCACAGACAGCACCAAACAAGATGAATACAAGGAGACCCACACCAAGACACAATAATTAAAATGTCAAAAGTTGAAAATGAAGAGAGAATCTTAAAAGCAACAAGAGAAAAGCAAGAGAGAAGCATTGTTACATACGAGAGGAAATCCCGTTAAGACTATCAGCTGATTTTTTCAAAAGAAGCTTTCCAGGACAGATGGAGTGGCACAATATAGTCTAAGTGCTAAAAAGAATAAAAAAGCCTACAACCAAAAATACTCTACTCAGCAAGGTTATCATTAAGAATTGAAAGAGAAATAGAGTTTCCAGGACAAAAAATAAAGTTAAAGGAGCTCATCACCAGTAAACCAGCCTTACAAAAAATGTTAAAGGAGCTTCTTTAAGCAAAAAAGTAAAGGCTACAGCTAGAAGTAAAAGAATTATGAACTTATCAAAATTATGAAAAGGAAGCGCCTGGGTAGTTCAGCTGGTTAAGCATCCTACTCTTGATTTTGGCTCAGGTCATGATCTCACAGTTCTTGAGATGGAGTCCCACATCAGGCTGCACACTGACAGTGCAAGACTTGCTTGGGATTCTCTCTCCCTCATTCTCTTCCCATTCCCCACATTCTATCTTCTCAAAATAAATGAATAAATTTAAGAGAAAATGATGAAAGGAAAAACATTTCACTGATAAAACCAAACATACAGTGTAAAAGCAGATCAATCACTTACAAAGCTAGTATGAAGGTTAGAAACAAGTAGTAAAATCAATTATATTTACAAACAATAGTTAAGAGATACAAAAAATTTTTAAATGTAAATTATGTTATACACATAAAACACTGAGGGAGGAGTAAAACTGTACTGCTTTTAGAATGTGTTCGAACTTAAGTGGCCATCAGCTTAATATAGACCATTACATACATTGGATGCTACATATAAACCCCATGGTAATCACAAACCAAAATCCTGTAATAAATACACAAAGCGTAAAGAGAAAGGGATTAAAACATAACACTAAAACTCATCAAAACACAAGGGAAGAGAAGAATAAAGGAGAGAATAACTACCAAAAAACCCAGAAAACCATTAACAAAACAGCAATAAGTCAATAATTTAAATGTAAATGGACTAAATGACCCAATCAAAAGACACAGAGTGACTGAATGGATAAAAAACAAGACCCATCTATATACTGCCTACAAGAGATTCAATTCAGACATAAACACACATAGACATTGAAAATGAAGGGATATAAAAACATTTTACATGCAAATGGAAGCTAAAAAAAAAAAAAAAACCAGGGTGGCAATACTTGTATCAGAAAAAATAGACTTTAAAACAAAGGCTGCCACAAGAGACAAAGAATGGCTTTATATAATGAAAAAGGGATGAATCCAACAATTTTATGTATGTATGAACCCAACATGAAAGCACCTAAATGAAGCAATATTAGGGGTGGTTGGGTGGCTCAGTCAGTTAAACTTCCGACTTTGGCTCAGGTCATGATCTCATGGTCTGTGAGTTCAAGCCCCACATCGGGTTCTGTGTTGACAGCTCAGAGCCTGGAGCCTGCTTTGGATTCTGTGTCTCCCTCTCTCTCTGCCCTTTCCCCACTCACACTCTGTCTCTCTCTCTCTCACTCTAAACATTAAAAAAATTTTTTAAAAAATAAATGAATATTAACAGACACAAAGGGAGAAATTGACAACAATACAATACTAGTAGGGGACTTTAACATCCACTTATATCAATGGCTAGATCCACCCAGGTAGAAAATAAATGAGAAAACTGGCTTTGAAAACACATTAGACATAGATTTAACAGACATATATATAGAATATTCTATCCAAAACCAGAATACACATTCTTTTCAAGTACACATGAAATGTTCTCTAAGAGAGATCACAAGTTATGCCATAAAGCAAGAATCAATAAATTTGAGAAGATTGAAATCATATCAAGCATCTCTTCTAAACACAAGGTTATGAAACTAGAATGAATTACAAAGGAAAAAAAAACTGGAAAAAACACAAAAACATGGCTAAAAACATGCTATTAAACAATTAAGGGTCAATGAAAAAATCAAAGAGGATATAAAAAAATACATGGAGATAAGTGAAAATGAAAACACAACAGTTCAATCTTTGGGATGCAGCAAAAGCCATTCTAAGAGTGAAGTTTATAGTGTTACAGGCCTACCTCAAGAAACAATAAACAAATCTCAAACAATCTAACCCCACACCTAAAGGAACAAGAAAAAGACAAACAAAACCCAAAGTGAGTAAAAGGAAATAAATCACAAAGATAAGAGAGGAAATAAATGAAATAGAGACTAAAAAAACAATAGAATAGATCAATATAAGCAGGAGCTGGTTCTTTGAAAAGATGAACAAAATTGATAAACTTTTAACCACTCATCAAAAAAAAAAAAAAAAGAGGGGGCGGGGAGAGAGAGGATGCAAATAAATAAAATCAGAAAGAAAGAGACTGCAACTGACACCACAGAAATAGAAAAGATTACAAAGAGGCTATTATGAAAAACTATATGCCAACAAAATGAACAACTTAGAAGAAATGGACAGACTCCTAGAAACATCCAAAACTGAATCAGGAAGAAATATAAAATATGGAAAGACCAATTATTAGTAATGAAATTGAATCAATAATCAAAAAACTCCCAACAAAGTCCAGAACTAGATGGCTTCACAAGTGAATGAAACATTTAAAGAAAAATTAATACCTATTATTCTCAAACTATTTTAAAAAATAGTAGAGAAAGGAATGCTTTCAAATTCATCTCTGAGGCCCATATTACCTTGACACCAAAACCAAAGGTATTACAGAAAAAGAAAATTATAGCCCAATTTCCCTGGATAAACATAGATGCAAAAATCCTCAACAAAATATTAGCAAACCAAATTAAGCAATATATTACAAGGATCATTCACGACAACAAACTGGGATTTATTCCAGGGACACAAGGATGGTTCAATATCTATAAGTCAATGAAAGTGATATATACCACGTTAACAAAATGATGGATAAAAATCACATAATCGTCTCAATAGATGCAGATAAAGCATTTGACAAACTTAAACACTCATTCATGATAAAAACTCTCAGCAAAATGGTCTTAGAACATATTGCAACATAAGAAAGACTTTATATGAAAAACCTACAGCTATTCACAGTAAAAAGCTAAATGCTTTTCCTCTAAGATCAGGAACAAGACAAAGACGTCTACTATTGCCACTATCATTCAGTGAGGTACTAGAAGTCTTAGCAATAGTGATTAGACAAGATAAAAAAAAAAGCGCATCCAAATTAGAAAGGAAGAAATAAAACTGTCACTATTTGCAAATGACATGATACTATATATAGAAAACCCTAGACTCCATCAAAAAACTACTAGAACAAATAAATTCAGTAAACATGATAAAAAAAATCAATATACAGAAATCTGTCACATTTCTATACAACAAAAAATAACAGAATAACTAAATAGCAGAAAGGGAAATTAAAAAAAACCACTCTCATTTATAATTGCATCAAATAGAATAAAATGCCTAGGAATAAATTTAACCAAGGAGGTAAAAGATCTGTACTCTGAAAACTATAAGACATTGATAAAACAAATGACAAAACTAAATGGAAAGATATACCATGCTCTGAATTCTAAGAATTAATATTGTCAAAATGTCCACACTACCCAAAGCAATCTAAAGATTCAATGCAATCATTGTCAAAATTCCAACAGTATTTTTCATAGAACTAAAACAAATAATCATAAATTTGTATGTAACCAGAAAAGACCCTGAATAGACAAAGCAATCTTGAGAAAGAAGAACAAAGCAGAAGGTAATCACAATCCCAGATTTCAAAATATACTACAAAATTACAGTAATAAAAACAGTTACTGGCACAACAATAGACACACCAGTGCAACAAAACAGAGAGCCCAGAAATAAACCCACACTTATATGGTCAATTAATTTATTACAAAGGAGGTAAAAACATACAATAGGGAAGAGGCAGTCTCTTCAAATAAATCGTGCTGGGAAAACTGGAAAGCTACATGCAGAAGAATGAAACTGGACCACTCTTTTACACATTGCAGAATAATAAGCCCAAAGTTGCTGAAAGACCTAAATGTGAGACCTGAAACCATAAAACTCCTAAAAGAAAACATAGGTTATAATCTCTTGGATAGCAGCCTTAGCAATATTTCTCTGTGTATGTCTCCTCAAGTAAGGAAACAAAAATAAAACTCAACAATTGGGACTATATCAAACTCAAAACCTTTTGCATAGCAAAGGAAACCATCAACAACAAAAAAAGGCAACCTACTGAAAAGGAGAAGATATTTGCAAATGACATATCTGATAAAGAGTTAATATCTAAAACATATAAAGAACTTCTACAACTTGACACCAAAACCCCCAAATTATCCAACTGAAAACATGAGCAGATGACCTGAATAGACATTTTCCAAAGAGAACATATAGGTGGCCAAGAAACACATGAAAAGATGCTGAACATCACTAGTCATCAGGGAAGTGCAAATCAAAACCTCACACTAGTCAGAATGGGTAGTATCAAAAAGACAAGAAAAAACAAATATTGGCAAGGATGTAGAGAAAAAAGAACCCTTGTGCTCTATAGGTGTAAATGTAAATTGTTGCAGTCACTATGGAAAACAGTATGGAAGTTCCTCAGAAAATTAAAAATAACATACGATCTAATAATCCCATTGCTGGATATTTATCTAAAGAAAATAAAAACAGTAACTCAGAAAAATATATGTACCCCTATGTTTACTGTAGCATTATTTATTGTAGCCAAGATATAGAAGCAACCTAAGTGTCCACTAACAGATGAATTCATAAAGAAGATGTGATATATATAATGGAATATTACTCATCCAGAAAAAATAGTGAAATCTTGCTCTTTACAACAACATGGATGGACCCAGAGGACATTATGCTAAGTGCAATAAATCAGAACAGAGAAAGACAAATCCATACTAAATCTTACATGTGGAATCTAAAAAACAAAACAGAAACAGATTCATAAATACAGAGAACGAACTGGTAGTTACCAGAGGGGCAGAGGTGATGGAATAGAGAAACAGGTGAGGGGGATTAGAGGTACAAATCTAAAGGGATTAAGAGGTATAAAATAAATAATTCACAGGGATGAAAAGTACAGCATAAGGAATATAAACAATAATATTGCATGGTGACAATAACTTTGTTTTTTTTAATGTTTATTTATTTTTGAAAGAGGAAGAGAGAGAGAGAGAGAGAACAGGGAAGGGACGGGGGTGGGGGGCATGGGCATCCTACATGGGCTCCATGCTGACAGCAGCAAGCCCCATGCGGGGCTCAAACTCATGAACTGCGAGATCATAACCTGATCTCAAGTTGGATGCTCAACCAACTGAGCCACCCAGATGCCTCAGGTAGTAATAACTTTTTTTTAAAATTAATGTTTATTTATTTTTGAGACAGAGAGAACATGAGCAGGGCAGAGAGAGGGATCAGAGGACCCAAAGTGGGCTCTTTGTTGAGAGCAGTGAGCCTGATGCGGGGCTCGAACTCACAAACTGCACAATCATGACCTGAACCGAAGTCAGACACTCAAGCAACTAAGCCACCCAGGTGCTCCAGGTAACAATAACTTTGTATACGACAGATGGTGATACACATATGGTGGTGAGCAGTGCATAATGTATATAATTGCCAAATCACTATGTTGTACATTTGAAACTAACAATAATATCGTATGTCGACTATACTCCAATTAAAAATAAAATTTAAAAAAATGTTCCTGCCCCCAGGAAATTTATGATCCAGTGTGGGAAAAAGAAAAACAGAAAATTATAATATAGTGTGATAAGTGCTATAATGGGAAGTAGAGTGACACTAAAGTATATCCAAGGGTAGCTTAATAAATGGATTCATAAGAGATTCAATTCTACATTTATGAGTGAAATACAATCAAATCCTCAAAGTACTCAGTAGCACTTTACTACTATATTGAATCATATATAATTTAGAAAACTATAGGAGTTCTTCCAAAAATTTTAAAGTATGATATATATACAGAAAGTGAACATATCTTAAGTGTACAGCTTGGTAAGTTTTTCCAAACTAACACGACTGTGTAACCAGCACGTGGATCAAGAAATCAAACAGTACCAGCATCTAGAAGTCCTTTTTACGCTCCTTTATCCTGATTTATAACAGTAAAGATTATTTTTTCCTATACTTTTTAATGGAATCATGGAGCATGCACTTTTGCATGTCTGGCTTTGTGTCCAGTTGTGGACTGTTCATTATTTCTGCTGTTTTGCATTCTTTGTGTGAATCCACATATTTATCTCAATATATAGGCATCTTGGTAGTTTCTGGTTTGAGGCCACTATTAGTATTACTCCTATAACATTTCGGAACATGTGTTTCAGTGAATATATGTATGCACTTCTGTTACATATTCAGTTAGGAGTGGAGACTCTGGATCCTAGGGTGTGCATACATTCAGCTTTAGAAGATAGACAATAGGAGTTTTAATATCACAGGAAAAAAGCAGAAATAGCACTTGAGAAAATATCCATGCTCTAAGATTGAATAAAAGCCAGGATATAAAACTATATATATTCAAAACTATGTAGATTTTTTTGAATTTTTAAAAAACATTTTTAAGGTAAACTCTACGCCCCACATGGGGCTTGAACTCAAGACCCCAAGAGCAAGAGTCACACGCCCTAATGCAAACTGGTGCAGCTACTCTAGAGAACAGTATGGAGGTTCCTCCTCAAAAAACTAAAAATAGAACTACCCTATGACTCAGCAATTGCTGGGTTAGATGTTTACCCAAAGGATACAAAATTACAGATTCTAAGGGACACATGCACCCAATGTTTATAGCAGCATTATCAACAATCGTCAGACTATAGGGAGAGCCCAAAATGCCCATAGATAAAGAAGATGTGGTATACACACACACACACACACACACACAATGGCATATTACTCAGCTATCAAAAAGAATAAAACCTTGCCATTTGCAACAACATGGATAGAGCAAGAATGTAGTATGCTAAGTGAAGTAAGTCAAAGACAAATACCATATGATTTCATTCATATGTGGAATTTAAGAAACAAAACAGATGACCCTATGGGAAGAGGGGAGGGGGAAGAGGAGAGAGGGAAACAAACCACAAGAGGCTCTTAACAATAGAAAACAAACAGGGTTAATGGAGGGATGTGGGTGGGAGGGAGAGGGGATAGATAGGTGATGGGCATTAAGGAGGGCACTTGTGATGAGTATTGGGTGTTGTATGTAAGTAATGAATCACTGAATTCTACTCCTGAAAACCAATACTGTACTGTATGTTAACTAAAATTTAAATCTATCTATCTATCCATTAAAAAAAAAGAGTCACATGCCCTACTGACTGACCCATCCAAGCACCCCTAAAACTATGTTAAACTATCACAGTATACAGGAAAATAACCTGGAAGGAAAATAAATCAGAAATGTAAGTTATTATCTTTAAGTGGAGGGTCTGTTAGCAATTTCTTTTAAACTTTTCTATATTTTCCAGGACTACTGACCACTCTAAATCTCATACACGTTTTTATCCAAATGGATATATCCATGGAGTACCAAAGTGAAGACAGTTATGATGATGAGACGCTATGACATTCTCCAATCTGCAAGGAATTTTGTGAATGCTTGTTGAATGACTAATACAGAATTCTATGTCACATACCTGGCATATGTTTATATGTTCTTATATTTTGTGGCGAAGTCTCAGATTCACAGAAAATCAGAATTGAAAAAAATGACAGGAGTCATTTGGTTCACTTGCTTTCAAATATTTTTAGCTCTGGAAGACTTTATTTGAAATTTCATATGGAAACCTAATATATAAAAGTGAGAGACATAGAGCATTTTGAAGAGGCTTTGGGAGTGAGTGCCCTGCCTGCTTAGTTCTCTAAAGTAAACAGGTCTGAATGTCAAGAATCTTTAAGAGAGAACTTTGAAAACCACCGATCCAATTCAATCCACTCATTTTCTGGAAAAAGAAGCTGAAGCAAAGCCACAAAGCAAGTTAGCTACAGAACCAGATTTTCTGACTTGGGAGTCTACTGTTTTCCAACATATCCACTACTTTTCACGTGGACTTATTGCTCTCCAATTACAGAAACAATGCCTATGCCCCTATGTTTCCTAGCCAGGCCAGCACAGACAGACAGCAGTGCCCAGAACATTTTTTTTTTTT
>NC_064811.1:43899576-43916131 GCF_023721935.1 Panthera uncia | reverse complement strand
TATTCTTTTTAAACTGAAAAATTCAAATGCCCTGCTTCTGACTCTTGTTTATTTTAATTATTTTTTTAATGTTTATTTATTTTTGAGAGAAAGAGTGAGCGAGTGCAAGTGGGGGAGGGGCAGAGAGAGAGAGAGAAAGAGAAAGAGAGAGAGAGGGAGACATAGAATCCGAAGCTGGCTCCAGGCTCTGAGCTGTCAGGACAGAGCCCGACACAGGCTCGAACCCGCGAACTGTGAGATCATGACCTCAGCTGAAGTCAGACACTTAACTGACTGAGCCACCCAGATGCGCCTGCTCTTGTTCTTAAAAAATAAAATCCACTCCTTTTTTCACTCCACTAAGGCCATTCTTTTTCTTTGAAGGTCCTTTTCTTACTACATTCCAGAACTTTTTATAAGATAAGAAATGGAGGTAAACTAGTTATTTTATATGAGAATAAAAACCAAGCAAACAAAAAATCCTAGGTTCTGGTCTTGTCTCTGGTAGTGTGTAACCTTAAGGAAGTCACGTAAACCTTCACTGATGCCACGCGTCTTTATACATACAACAACAGGGGTGAAACGCGACTGGGATCATAAGTGGGGTTTCGTAGTGATAACTGAATTTTACGAGTACAAGAACCCAATAAAATTCTATGTAAAAATATTTTGTGGATGAGCATTTTTCTAGGGTTATAACAGATTTTCAAAACTGGTAAAGAAGCACTGGTAAAGACAATTTTTAAGTAAAATGCTGTAAAGAGCCTATAATTCCATGATTCTTTAATAACAACAGAATTAAGTCAAATTTTAAGTCAACTGGAATAGAAAACAGCCTACAAATTTTCATCCTCAGAGAACGGAAAAACTGGAAATACTGTTCATTC
Organism: Panthera uncia; assembly: GCF_023721935.1. Classification (NCBI taxonomy): domain Eukaryota; kingdom Metazoa; phylum Chordata; class Mammalia; order Carnivora; family Felidae; genus Panthera; species Panthera uncia. The sequence goes on along the minus strand of NC_064811.1, from coordinate 43,915,265 downwards.
AAGCTGTCAACAATCCTAAGGGATCTGGGAGAGATAAAGCGATTCTCTCAGCAGTGTTTAAAGGCCAGATATCCTCCCTCCACCCTTAGCTGAAGACTTAGGGCCACACCAAAAAGGGCATGGAAGGAAGCAATGTATACACCTAGTGCCCAGATCTTGATTGTTAAAATACCATTCCCCTCTACAGAGGTGGGAATCCTTAAAGAAATTGCTGAGTTTTAGTCTGGGGCAGGGATAGTAAGGTGACCCTGGGACATCTTGTTGGGCTAGAAAACAAGGAAGCACTCAAAGACTAAAGGATCATGTTAAAGGTTGACAGGAACAGGTTTGAAGAGGCTCCCACTGGCAAAATTTGTGCAATACGAACCTCAAAAGTAGTAACGAAAGTAACATATCATAAACTTGAAAATTTTAAAGTCCATGAGTACAAAATGGTAAGAGAAAAAAGAACTAGTATAATGGGAGAACTAGTATAATGGGTGGTTCAGTCAGTTCAGTCAGTTGAGTGTCCAACTTCAGCTTGGGTCATGAACTTGTGGTTTGTGAGTTTGAGCCCCACATCAGGGCAGAGCCCACTCCAGATCCTCTGTTCCCCCACCCCCGCTCTCTGTCCTTCCCCGACTTGTACTCTCTTGAAAATAAATTTTAAAAAAATCATTTTTCAACCCCCATGTGACAGGTGATTTAGGCAAGGATCATCAATGGATGTAAAAAATCACTAGGGAGTAAGATATTCACACGGTCTCAAAGTATCACCCAACATATTCCTTACTGCCAATGTGTCCATTCCCTGAACCTGGACTTTAAGAATGAACATAGCATTGGATATTCTAATTAAATGATATCATGGTTAATGGGAATTAACTTTTTCAAACATCTGTGAACTTACCAATTTTCAAAGAATTAGAACATGACACTTAATGTATACATTCAGCACCATCTAATAATTATCTGAAGATTCGGAAGGCCTTCCTGTACCTTACTATGCCTCTTTATTATCAGATGAAAATAAAAGATAAAAGGATCACTGCACAAAAATACATCCCGACATAGCACACTAAGATTGTCAAGCTGGCTGTTGTCCTTTTCTGGTTCCCAGTGGCCAATGGTTCCACTTAGGGATATCACAGTCCACAATTGTTCTACTGTCCCCTCCTAAGCTTTAGGTAAATGAAAAACATCTCTTCCTCCCCCAAAGGTAGGTGAGATGATGCAGAAAACTCTACAAGACAAAGAACCATGTTTCTTCAACAAATGGTAAGAGAAAAAGGGGAAGAAAAGGAATGGTTATGGATTAAAAGAGACTTAAGAAACACATCAACCAAATGCAACATAAGAAACTTAGCTGGATCCTGATTCAAACCAACCAACCACAGGAGCACCTGGGTGGCTCAGCAGGTTAAACATCCGACTTCAGCTCAAGTCATGATCTCACAGTTCGTGAGTTGGAGCCTCACATCGGGCTCTGTGCTGACAGCTCAGAGCCTAGAGCCTGCTTCAGATTCTGTGTCTCCCTCTCTCTCTGCCCCTCTCTCACCCACACTCTGTCTCTCTCTCTCAAAAATAAACATTAAAAACAAATTTAAAAAAAAATTTGGTTTCAAATAAACCAACCATAAAAATACATTAAATAGGAAAATTTACTGAATAGATATTAGATATTATTTTTAATTTTCATGTGTGATGTGATTAAGTTTACATTTTTAAAGAGTCTTTTTTGTTAAGGTACATACTGAAGAATTTATGAATAAAACAATATGATGTCTGGAATTTGCTTTCAAACATTACAACTGGGTGGTGGTAAGGGGATAGGAGCAAACGGGATTAGTTATGTGTTGATAACTGTCAAATCTGGGTGATGAATTTGCAAGCGTTCATCGAACTACTGTCTCTATTTTTGTGCATGTTTGGAAATTTCCATCACTAAAGCATTTTTTTAAAGTGAGGTGGCCCTATTAGTTATAGGTATGGAGACACTGTGGTCAGTTAAGATGTATGGTTGCCCAGCTTCTGGATCTATGCGTAACTGATTTTATTTCAGTAACCATTTACGAAAAACCTGCCAGTTTCTGGTGTCTCTAGAACTCGGTGATAACCAAGGGTACTTTTCAGTATCATCAAGAATGTAGTGATTAATAGTGCAGTCTCTGGAGTCAGATTGCCCACACTGGAATCCCAACTCTGCCACCTACTAGGTATGTGATACACAGAAAGTTGCTTGATCTCTCTATGCCTCAGTTTCCTCATTTATAAAATAGGAATAATAAAAGAATCTATCTCAGAATACCTGTGAAGTACTTAGAACAGTGCCTCATATATAGTAAACATTCAATAAATGTCAGCTATTATTGTTGGTGTTCATCAGTCGATCATATTAAAAGGAAATTTGACTCCCATCTACTGCCATTGAAAATCTCATATAAACATTGCCTTACTTTGATAGCTATGAAACACTTTAATAGGATGCCAGATTTCCTAAAATTTAATGGTTGTGGCATTTGTCTGTGACAAATCGATGCTTATAACAGTTTGAGGAGACATTATGTTCTTTCATATTAATTGACAAAAAAAGATACCAAGAGCAGAACAGCAAGATGTCACCCCAGCTGCCCTTTAGTGAACCAGTTTATTTGGAAACACATTTTGTCTTCTGGCAATACATCACTGATTTTCGTCTGTGAATATAAGGTCACATCATCATAAGCAGGGTTGGAAGATGCAAATCAAGCTGATTCACCAATAACGGTTTCTAGTATTGATATTTTGAAATATAATAAAGCTAGAATATAATAAAGAGCAACGACCTCCGGCCTCTCTCTCTGACAGTGAGGGTTTGGTGGAATTGCTGATGCTGCTGAGGATGGGGAATGAAGGTTGGAAGGGAAAGCAGTGGTAGACTATTGAATCCAAGACAGAGTTCAGGCTCCATCTAGGCAGAAGGTATAATGCATGTGTACTGTGTAGGTTACTATAAGTAGAAAACCAAAACAACGATAACTTGAGACTGACCAGCAGTATCTCAAGAACAAGGCAGTGGGAAGTACTCTGTTCCAGGTATAGAAAATAAGGGGATGTGATGTCTGTAGAGAACACAAAAATATGGATGAACTGACTAAAACTCATTCTGCATTTTATTATCACCATGCATTGGCAATTCAAAACATTATCTCGATCAAATATTCCTCCCCCCCAAAAATCTTTTGTCTAAATTCCAGCTACTGGAGTCACTGCTGAATTTTAATAATATACATATAAGCTTCAAATTAGAACATTTTTAAAATGTGTATCTCTATTATACATTTATGCCACATGGAATTTAGAGAATGCCCATTTTATAGTCTGTGGAAGCAGATTTCAGCTACACAGATTAATTTTCAGAGTCAGTTTATAATGGTTCAAAATTGCTCAGTCTGGCGTCACAGTTCGTGAAACCCACCATTCCACATATTCCTGAACTTAAAGAGCAGATTCAAAAAAACAATGATAGTCTGATGATTGTAATATGAAGAAACAGAATTTTAGTTACTTCATTTCTATCTTTATGTGGCCATTTGAAGTTTTTACTTTGCATTTAAATCAGTGAAACAATTAGATCTACTGTGTGTAATATTTTGGTTTGGTAAGTGCAGAGTTTATTTCACATAGGAGAAACTTTAATGAATATGAATATCTTTTAAATCAGAATTTATTATTGTTTATAACTTTTTTCAAGACTAAAGAATACAATAATTGTTCAATGAAAGAATGATTTACTGATATAATAATTATTACATAGAAAATAATGATTGCTACTGATATTAAATGGTTACTAGCAAAAATAATTATGCTGTATAGAGGAGGGGGTGTTAAAAAATGATGTGTCCCAGGTTAAATGCACTAGGTACATCATTGTCTTTGATAGTCTTCTGTTCTGCAATTAACTCCACTTAGCAGTATTAAAAAACCCAAGACCTTGAGAATAAGTATCAGAACTAGCAAAGCCGAATACTGCTGGGTTCCAGTTGTCAAATGCAAAAATAAACAAATCTCTGTCATTCTGTGATATTCACATATTTTAGAAGTCAAACGTGTTTCAGAACAGGCAGGACAACTTTAATCAGATAATGACCTTTCACAAAAGAAACAGGAAAAAAGTCCAAATTGCTAATTGTTGGCATTAATGCTACTGAATCATGGCTCATTTATAACCATCCTCCTAGTTACTATGGCATATTATCTATCTTATTTTCACATCAGATTTTAGAATCCTTCAGTATGAAATCATAAACTGGAGCTTTCTAATCACAAGTAAAAGGATACTTGATTAGTAGATAATGCAGCCACTCAAGATTTTTAAGCAGAGAAATTGTATTCTAAGATTTAACAACTTGTATTGTGTGAATTGATGTGAAAAAGGTTAAGATTTTCTAAAACTATTTAATTGGCTGCTTATTAGTAGAGAACAAGTTGATAACTTCTTAGAAAATTAAATGATGCTTTCCTAGCCCATTTGTGGTTAATTTTCAAATTTAAAGTTATGAGACTCATTCCTTGAACTGGCAAGCATTGGTAAATGTCTTCTGTGTGTCTAGCAGTGTGCCTGTTGGTGGTGGTCGGGCCTCACCGGTCAAACCAAAGGAGCAAAGTCTCTGCTATTCAATGGAATAACAAATAAAAACAAATATTTATGAAAATGTGACCAGTGAGATCACAGAGAAACACACCAAGTGCTACAGAAGCAGGAAGAAATAGCTCGAAGTAAGTTCCAAACTTCAGCTGCTTTGAAATTAAGACAGAATTCTGACATGTATGTCAGAATTAAGTATATAGGGGGGGCCTGGGTGGCTAAGCTGGTTAAGCATCCAATTTCGGCTCAGGTGATGATCTCACGGTTCGCCGTTCAAGCCCCATGTCAGGCTCTGTGCTGAGAGCTCAGAGCCTGGAGCCTGCTTCGAATTCTGTGTCTCCCTCTCTCTGCCCCTCAGCCTCTCGCGCTCTGTCTCTCTCACTCTCAAATATAAATAAATATTAAAACAAATTAAATATATAACCAGTGGAAGTTCATTTGGCATGGACTTTTTCTTCATATCCAAGCAGTCTCTTCATATTGAGTTGTTTCATCTCCAAGAGATCTACTTAATTAATTTTACCACAAAATCTTGAAATCAGAATACCTCAGATAAATGACTGGTGGCAGTGAAAATCAGAGATTAAAGTGGAGATAGCTACAGGAAGGTGGAAGAAAGGAAGGGCAACAGCTGGATGCCTGTCATTTGAGGAAGGGCGTGGATGGCAAGCCATTAATGAATTCTGGAACAGAATGAGCACACACAGATGAGCAGCTCCTAAGTTTCTCTTTAGATCCACTGTGTATAAAATGTCTATGGGATACCTGTAGGCAGACGTCCAGTAGAAATGGAAAAGCAGTCTGGAGCAAGGTGGGGCTTGCTGATATAGCTTTAGAAGTCTCCATTTGAGAGATGGGGATTAGAATCAGGGGGCTAGATGAGATTGGCTGGGAAGATGTCACAGGGAAGAAAAACAATTGAGGATGGAACTTGATTGCATACAGTTTCACATCATTCCTTAAAATGTAACCGTGTGATAAAAAAGCATAAACTTTCCTAAACTACAGATGCCTACCTTTTACTTCTTTTACCCAGAAAAGTTAAGAACATGATGTTAGAAGGTGGAGGAGGGTCAGTAAAGTATCCTCCAGAATGAGAAGGTACTTTGAGACGCAAAACTGAAGGAAGCCACTCCATACCATTTTCAGTTTTATTCAGGGTAACTAACTGACGGGGGAATCAAGAAGATGGATGATCCAGGCCCTACACAGCCATTCTCTGCCCCAGGCTCCCCCAGTTCAGACCTTAACCCACAGTTTTATGGAGCAAGGGGCACAGTGGTGAGGTCACAGGGCAATTATCTAAAGTGGCACCTTAGGTGTGCCAGGCATCTCTACTAGTTACCTTAAAGTAGGACCTCTGTGTGCCTGCCACTTTAGGAAACATTAAAACAAGCCTTTCTGCATTCTGGTCAGGGCATACATTAACCTCCAAGGCTTGGAACACGTTACCCTGAGGGAGATGGTTGCATAGGCACAAACAAGATGGAGGGCCAAAGATGGAGTCAGTGTTGTCAGCTCTCCTACCCACAGGCTCTGAGAGAGTCCTAACTCTGCCACTCAGAAGCTGGATAGTCATAGGTAAGTCACACAATCTGCAGGCTTCAATTTCCTTATCTGTACAATGAGGGTATCATAGCAACTATCACACCATGTACAATTTTCGTGAGAATTCAATGAGATGAGGGATGTAAAGTGCTTCATACAGTGAATGGCACAGAGAAGGCACTCAATAAATGTTGGCTACCATAATGGTGACAGTGATGAATCTTACTACAATTCTGGCCATATGGCAGGAACTTAATAAATAACTGTCTATATTGCTCCATATGTTTCTAAAATCTATTTCCATATCTCAATGAATGGCCCACTTAAAGAGTATTTTGTTGAGTAAAAAATAATTCACTATACATTATAGACGGACTCATTCTCTGATTATGTACATACAATTGTCACTATACAAAGAACTTGATTGAGAAATGATTGCACTCTTGTTGCACTCTTGTTCCCTGTTGATATTAAGTAACCTGCTGCTTCTGATATTTTTCTATTCTACACATTTCTAAATATCTATGAAAAAAAAAACCCTAGGTTTTCTAATCATCCATTGAAACATGAAAATGTTTAGTCAGAATGAACTAATTTGTCCTCAAAGCTTCCATAATTATGGGTCCATTACTCTACTTAATAAATTGTATCATAATTAACAGTAAGTGAGTCTGTTTCTTCCCAAAGATTTATAGGCATGCTGAAGTCAAAAAATGTATTCATCCCTGTATCCTCAGGATCCAATCCAGTGCTTAGCATGTGACAGTAAGTATTCTCGATGAATCAATGAATTAATGAATGGACGAACAAACAAATGAACAAATGAAAGAACTCAGGAGCATGCAGGACAGGGAAAGGGATAACCTGGATTGTACAAGATAAAGAGTGTGGGCCAGATGAACTCTGTAGTCCTTGTGATTCAGTTGAAGATTAGCCTATGGTTGATGTATCTTATCATAATGGCATTACATACGTCTCACTGTCATTAATGATGAAAATCTGTCAGTCAGATAGAAATAAGTTATAGTTTCAATATTCACAAAGTATAGCCATTTTTATGGAAAAGCAATTTTAAAAATTAAAAATCCACTCAGTTGGAAAAAGCCAAAGATGTACTATGGCACTTCAAAAAAAAATCATTTTTTATCCTGTACTCACCAGGCAAATAAACCAGTCCCACCTGGTGTAGGGGTGAAGATGATGGACAACCAATGAGGAAGAAAGAGGCTCAAAGTGCCATTTTGCAATACCGTCTGTGAACAGAAATTACAAGCATTAAATTTCTGGCAAAAGCAAAGTTGGCATATGTCACAGACCATATGACTCTGAATGCAATCCAATACAGTAATTTTGTACTTTGGTATATGTCACAGATCACATGACTCTGGGTGCAAGAAAATATAGTGATTCTATACTTTGTGGAACACTTAGGGGTAAATACACCATGTCAGATTAAAGAGGTTTCTAAATAACTGATCTTTTGTCCATTCTAAAGATGACATATTTTAAAATGTTACCCTCTGGGGAAGGACATCTCTCCCAGAGGGTAACATTTAAAAAAAAAAAAAAAAAGAAAGAAGGTATTATTTAAGATATTTTGGGCCACAGGTAAAAGATTACCCAACTAACAGGGGCTTAAACAATATGTGCATTTCACTTTGTACATAACAAAAAGTCTTAAGTTTTCAGAACTGGTTTAGAGCTCAGCAATATCACTGAGGATTCAGGCTCTTTCTGTGCTTCCTTCCCTCCATCCTCAGCATCTTGGGGAAAAATCTTCCTTCATGGTCACAAAATGGCTGCCACAGCTCAAGCATCTCATCCTTGCTTAAAAGCCCATTTCCCAAACAGGAAGGAAGGAGTGGTGGTTAAAAAAAAAAAAAAAAAAAAAAAAAAAAGGATTTTCTAGTCATGTGGCTCCCTGCTTTATCACAGTGTAAAATCTTTCCCAGAAGCTCCCACGCTGACTTGACCTTACATCATTTTTTCCCCTAGTGCAGCAATTTTATGGGGTTTTTTTTAACCTTTTAATTCAATACATGTTAAAAACAACAACAAAAAACCCAGTTTAGCCATTTCTTCTACCCCACCTCCCACACCTTGCCTCCAGCACCACCATTCTGTTCTCTGTGTCTATAAACTTGCTTTTTATTTTTTTAAGATTCCATATATGAGAGATCATACTTGGATTTGTCTTTCCCTATCTAACTTAGTGCAATCAGCATAATGCTCTTGAGGCCAATCTATGTTGTTGTAAATGGCAAGATTTCATTTTCTTTTATGGTTCATTAATACTCTATTGTTTATATATACCACATCTTCTTTATCTGTTTATGCATCAATGGACATTTATGCTATTTCCTTATCTTGACTATATATATAAATGATGCTGCTGCAATGAACATGAGGATGCATACATCTTCTCAAGTTAGTGTTTTTGACACACATTTTTTAATTGCATAACATTTACTTACAATAAGGAGGCTAAAAAATATAGAGCAGAGGTTTGACAAACAAACGATGATGAGAATTGAAATTGCTACACCAAAGCCTGTGAATACCCAGTCCTTTCAAGAAATCTACTAGGCAAAGATCCCTTTCTAATCCTATATGACCACCATGGTGCAGTACAAAGTAGAATTAGAAGGATCTGGGATTCAATTACATCTCCCATTACTTACTCTGTTAAATGAAGACCAGAATGTCTACCCCTATAGAAATGAAGACAATAATACCTATATTGATTGTGTAAGGAGTCTATCTTACCATGTCCAGGCTCTAGATAAAATATTTTTTAATTTTTTTCTTACAGAAGTTCTTTTTCCCTTATGCTATTATGAAACCAAAATATGACTGCTATGTTCCTGAGTCAAAGAGCAGGAGTCAAATCACCCAAGGAACTAGATATGATCTATATATGCACATGAGAAAGAAAATTTATTATAATCTCTTAGTGGATAGGACTGGTACACCTTATTATCACCTTCTTCTGTACCACACAGGGAAGATGACCATGCTTGCTGGTTAAAGCAATTATTCAAGAGTACAGGCAGAAGAAAAGAAGGAGCAGCAAACACCTAACACTGACTGGCAAGGAGACAGATTGGCTGATCGTTTTGATTCTGAAAATGGGTCACTGTATCCTCAGCAGTAACCTCAGAATTCTAATGACTGTAGAACCCAGAGAATGCTGACCAGAGGAACAGAGCAGTGGGAAGGAAACAATTTACTTTGATACTAATAGCAAATAATTTTCGAAGTGTGAAATAATTTTGTATCTAGCAACAGAGAGTTCTGGAATAGCATTCTCCTGACTTCCTTACTTCCTCTTCCCTCTTAAAATTGCTAACTGGAGGTAGTGAAAAACAGCAATGGACTAAGAAGTCAGTGACCCAGGTTGGGTTCCTGGCTTATTGTTCATTACTTTGTTTATAAATCTCCATTTCCTCAGTATGAGTTAGGTGAGGTTGGACCATATATATCTGAAGCATCTTGCAACACTGAGATTTTATGAGTCCAGGGGCACTTTGATTTTTAAACAAGTTTTGTTTTGTTACCAACACCAACTTTATAGTTCCATAATAACTGGAAAAATAGAGGAGTACATCCATGTATGATCAAATTTTTCCATTAATACAGGAACAGCCAATTATTACCTGAGACCTGGAGGTAAGGATGACTTAGCCAAAAGTCATCCTGATAGTCTGAGATTTAGGAAATGCAGTCATTTTTGAAAGAGGCAAAATTAATAGGCCCATCATGAAATAAAGATATTCTTTTTTAAGTATTTTTACTTTTTTTTAATGTTTATTTATTTTTGAAAGAGAGAGGGAGAGAAAGACAGAGTGCAAGCAGGGGAGGGGCAGAGAGAGAGGGAGACACAGAATCTGAAGCAGGTTCCAGGCTCTGAGCTGTGAGCACAGAGCCCGATGTGGGGCTTGAACTCATGAATCGTGAGATCATGACCTGAGCCGAAGTCAGATGCCTAACAAATGGAGCCACCCAGGTGCCACAAAATAAAGGTATTCCTAAAATTTTTATAACTCTACAAAATTTGCTTGTGTGTAGGGTTCTGAAATGAACACGCTCTGACACAGGTATAATGCCCAGTGCATTATAGGAGCAAACAAAAAATACTCAAGTCTCAGTTCAAAGGCGACTCCCTTCAAAGACCTTTCCAAACCTCTACTCACCACATCCTCTACCCCTGTTAGAATTACGATAAATTGAATTCCAGTGACCTTTCATAGCACTTTATTGGTATCTTTCACAGCACAGACAGCTTTCTTCCTCTATTAGAAGTATTTATGCACAGGTTTATCTCCTTTATTGTAAGTTCCCCATATGCTCCAAATTGCTTATGATAGTAATAAATAAAGCAATACTTGTAAAATCAATGATTCTCCAGAACAATGCCTTTCTAGGTTGCTTTGCTTTGTTTTGTTTTTTGAAAGAGAGAGAGAGAGAGACAGAGAAAGAGTACATGCATGCATGCGCTCAAGCTGGAAATGGGCAAGAGGAAGAGAGAGAGAATCTTAAGCAGGCTCCACTCCCAGCATAGAGCCCAATACGGCGCTTGATCTCACAATCTTGAGATCATGACCTGAGTTTAAATCAAGAGTCAGACGCTTAACCAGCTGAGCCACCCAGGCAACCCTCTTGATGTTTTGTTATTATTATTTTTTAATGCACAGGTAAGAAATATCTTACATTGTGACCCAGTGTTTCACAAAATACTTGCCCTAACCAAGTAAGATACACTCTGATATTCTCTATTCTTTTCTATTTTACTCTATTTCATTCTTTTTTAATAAAGGGAGCAAATCACTAGATGATGTTTATGAACCTCTAAGTCTCACCCTAAAGTTTAATAGTGATCCAGAAGAGTTCTTTAAAAAGAAGCAAAATGTAAAGGGAGATCTAGTTTCTGAAATTCATTTCTGAAAATGATCTACAATCTACTTACTCTTCTTCCTACAGATGCTGAAAAGCTAAATACTTATTTTCCCAGGCTCCCTTCCAGCTAGGCATAGCCATGACCCATTTCTGTCAAATGAAATGTAAGTACGAGTCACAGAGGTATCATCTAGGAAAGTTTCTAAAGGGGCCAGATTCTGCTGGCATGTCCCCTCAGCCCTTTACCATTCTTGCCGTTCCTGCCTGAACCGTGGAGATGATACCTAGAGGTGCAACAGGCACGAACTGACAAGCACGAACACAAGACCTACAAGGAGGGATGGGAGAACAGAAGGAGCCAGAGTCTATGGTGACATCACTGAGCCACCAGATCAGCCATGGGCTGCCTACCCCAGACATTTTACTATGTGAGACAAATAAAGTCCTTATTTGCTTAAACCACTGTTAGGTTTCTGTTTATTTATAGTTGAACATATTCCAAACTGATCCTACACTCAGTAACCATTTTTGGATTCAATGACCCTCCATGGGAGGTAAATTTTTAAAAAGGGAAGAGCGTTTTTTCTGAAATTTATTATGGAGGCTCTCTAACACTTTAATTTATACAAGAATGGCTTTGGAGAGTTCCACTATGGAGAACGCTTCCAGCGATCATCAGTTCATAGAAAAAAATGCTTTTTGTAGAAATTTTAATCATGTATTCATCTAACTTCATCCCCAGGCAACAATGCTAGTCACTAAGGATACCACAAAGAACACAATCCAATCTCCAAGAGGCTTATAGTCTAGTGTGAGAATCAAACATACCGTGAGATACATGCTATGACAGGATGCTGTCAGGGTACTGGGATGGAACGGAGATGAGGTAGATTCACATGCCTTTCAAAGCATCAAGGCAAGAAAATACAGCAAGTTCTGTAAAACCATCTTAGCAACTTCATTTCTCCTCTAAAAATGCACCGAAAGTATAATTTTTTAATGGATTAATATAAAGAAACATGTTCCCATAGCCTCCAATAAAACTCTTCTATGATCACTAAAAATGTCCCATGGAAATGTCACATGGAAAAAAAACTTTTTTTTTTCAAACAAATCTCCAAATAGCTTTTTACAAACTATGAAAAAGACTTAATGCCTGTCATCTCACAACACATTTATTTTGCATTTATCAGTTAAACTGGTGCAATTGTGAATGTTGATTCACTTAGCACATAGAAAAGACCAACAACCAAAAATAACTGACATTTTTATTCATCAACACACACTAGCATGGACAATAGAACAACAAGACAGTAAATTTTGTCAAATAAAAATATAAAGACCAAAATTTTAAATAACACATCCTAGAAACAAGATTTTATTTGCCACTTCTCTACCTTTTGGCTAATATCAACTACAGAAACAAGAATTTTTACTAATCCAGAGAGAGTCAATCAAATCAAGCTGTTCGAGCAAAGACCACATTAGGATCCCGTTGACCTCAATACAGTGGTTTCACATGACAACTGGACTGAACAGATATACAGATAAGCCTACCATCTGGGATTTTTTTTTCTTTCTCTTTTTCTTCCTTTTTTTTTTTTTTTGGCCTTAGATGCAACACTTTTACTTATAGTGACCATATTCCAAACCAGAAATTAATGGAGCCTAACTACTAAAATTGATACTAACCTAAAAAACCAATAACCTGATAAAAGTAACCACCATACCTGACCCCCACCGAGAAAGAAGAAATGGGGGTGAGGGAGAATAAAGGACTGTGTTAAACACAGATTTCACAAAGCAATGTGGTCTAGGTGTAATTTCTATTTTAGCCCATGAGTATCTTTTTTCTCAAAGAAAACAAAAGGTTTTTGAGATAGTTCAGATAACCAGGACAATTGGCAAATTGTCACATGTACCAAGTCAGTGCTTCCTCTCACAGTAACTCCTTCAGTTACTTTTAGCTCTCTCTCTTCTTAAAGTTACCATGTAAGGATAAAAAAAATACACTTTCTTAGGGTAAATTAAATATTGGGGGAGGGGGTTAAACTTTTCAAATAACTTACATTTGGGGGGTTAGTTTTTACTTTAACTTAGTTAGCTTTTTTGTATTTATATTTCCTTTAATAGCACAAAATATATACTAGTAGTTTAAAGAACCAAATATTCTACACGTCTCATTTCACAAACCAGCAGTGCCGTCCCCATCCCATTTTTCCCACCTCCCAGAGGCAACCACATAAAAATCTTTTAATTGTTTCTTTTGGCATTGACCTCCATATGCAATGTTAAATTGCTGCTCTTGATTTTTTAGTTATAAAAATCTACTATCTTTTAGACTTCCCACTATGGAAGTCACCCACCCTTCTCAATCCATACCTACAAACCCACTCTTCCCATCCTCCTTCTACAGTCTTCATTTTGTATGGCTCTTTATTCAATGTCTACATTATTACTACATAAATGATATTTCCAGCTAACCATATGCTATACTAATGATTACTTTTTCCTGAACAATTCCTGTTCATACCCTAACCCCAACCTCAGTGAGTCTTGTTCTTGATTTTCAGAATGTATCTAACTGCAATTATTTTGAAAATTCACAAGTTGTTTACATCTTCTCTTAATGAAGTAAATAAAAATTCTGTCAATTTCACCTTCTTGACAACATGGCCCCTGAAGATTTCACACCTGTTCAAATTTGGACTATTTAGCTCTCTAGACTAATCGCAAAGTTGTCATCTTTGAGATTTTCCTTCACCAACACCCTGCACAGTCCCTTTGTTTCACTTTTGTGTTAAAGCCACTATTTCGTGCTTTCAGGTCTGTCTCCTTTTTTTTTTTTTTTTTGACATCTTTACTTTGATTAAGGTTATCTTCTAGTAATTTCCTTGGAAGTAAAAATTTTGAGACCTTGAATGTATGAAAATGTACTTACTGGTGCACCTGGGTGACTCACTCGGTTAAGCATCCAACTTTGGCTCAGGTCATGATCTCACAGTTTGTGAGTTTAAGCCCTGCATTGGGCTCTGTGCTAACAGCTCAGAGCCTGGAGCCTGCTTCGAGTTCTTTGTCTCCCTCTCTCTCTGTCCCTCTCCCACTCACTGTCTCTTCTCTCTCTCCCTCAAAAAGAAATAAACATTTTTTAAAAATTTTTAAAAAGAAAATACCCTCTCATACACAGAGGGTATAATTTTTTTTTGTATTGGATTTCACTTTATTTTGTTCCCTCTCCTGTTTTGGCATAGAAAAAAATATCACTGAAAGGAAAAAGGAAACAGCAGGTGAGCAGGACTAAAGAGACGGGACAGGGGCAGGCAGGGGGCAGCATCTGAACTGATGGAATACCTGTGCTCAGTCTGCTTCCACTACCCTAATTGGGGGTTTCAGGGAGAGGGACGAGCATACTGCAGGCAGAAGAGGATGGCTAAAATACTTCCTTCAGAATTTTGAAGGCATTGCTTCATTTTCTTACTGTATTCTTTCTACTGCTTTACTGTGCCCATGTGTTTCAACAGTGCTGCTGAGAAGTTTGATGCCAGTTTCATTCTTAACATTGGGTGTATACCCTGCTCTCTCCATTTTTTCTGAAAGTGTTTAAGATCCTCTCTTTATCCCACATATTTTGCAATGTCTCACCGAAGACTTAGTGTGGGTCAACTTGCATCCCTTGTGCTGAGTTCTCAATGGGCCTTTTCAACATGCAAACTGATGTTCTCCAGTTCTGTGAAATTTTCTTGAATTGTTTGATGACCTTCTCCCTTCCATTTCTCCTTCTTTGTGGATTTCCTGTGATTGGGATGTTGGGTCTCTAGTACTAATACTCTAATTTTCTTATATTTTCTTTCTCTTTATCTTTTTTCTCTACTTTCTGGGAGTTTTCCTCAACTTTATCTTCCAAATCTTAGTACATTTTTTTTTTAAACTGAGTTGAATCCTCAGCAGCTTTTTTTTTTTTTTTAATTTATTTACTTTTGAGGCAGACAGACAGAGCATGAACGGGGGAGGGGCAGAGAGAGAGGGAGACACAGAATCGGAAGCAGGCTCCAGGCTCTGAGCCATCAGCCCAGAGCCCAATGCAGGGCTCGAACTCACGGACCGCGAGATCATGACCTAAGCTGAAGTCGGAAGCTTAACTGACTAAGCCACCCAGGCACCCCAAAAATCTTATTACATTTTTAAAATGTACCAATGTTGGGGCACCTGGGTGGCTCAGCTGGCTAAGTGTCTGACCCTTGATTTCGGCTCAGGTCATGATCTCATAGTCATGAGATTAAGTCCCACATCAGGCTCCACACTGATTGTGGAGCCCACCTGGGATTCTCTCTCTCTCCCTCTCTCTCTGCTCCTCCCCTATTCATTCTCTCCCTGCCTCTTTCTCAAAATAAATAAACATTTTAAAATATATATTTAAAATTTACCCATGTTATTTTAATTTCTTCTTTATATTTAATTTTGAAATAATTTTAAATTCCTATAAAAGTTGTGCAAATTTTAGAGTTCATATTTACCTTTCACTCACCATTCCCTAATGTTAACAATCTATGTAACTACGGTACCATTTAAAAAAATTTTTTTTCAATGTTTATTTATTATTATTATTATTTTTTTTTTTTTTTTTTTTTTTTTTTTTTGT
>NC_064811.1:43871365-43899476 GCF_023721935.1 Panthera uncia | reverse complement strand
GGGGAGGGGCAGAGAGAGAGGGAGACACAGAATCGGAAACAGGCTCCAGGCTCCGAGCCATCAGCCCAGAGCCTGACGCGGGGCTCGAACTCACAGACCGCGAGATCGTGACCTGGCTGAAGTCGGACGCTTAACCAACTGCGCCACCCAGGCGCCCCAATGTTTATTTATTATTGAGAGACAGAGAGAGACAGAGCATGAGCATGGGAGGGGCAGAGAGAGGGAGACACAGAATCCAAAGAAGCCTCCAGGCTCTGAGCCGTCAGCACAGAGCCCAACGTGGGGCTCGAACTCATGGACCACGAGATCATGACCCGAGCCGAAGTCGGACGCTTAACTGACTGAGCCACACAGGCGCCCCCATTTTTAAAACCATTTTTAAAACCAGGAAATTAGCATTGGTATAACAATATTAACTAAATTACATGCCTTACTCAAATTTTACCAGCTGTTCCCCTAATGACCTGTTTCTGTTTGAGGATCCAATCCAGGATCTCACACGGCATTTAGTTGTTATGGCTACTTGATCTTCTCTAATCTGTGACAGGTCTTCCTCAGTCTTTCCTCATCCTTCACGACCTTGATATTTTGGATGAGTACTGGTGAGTTATTTGTATTTGTATTTGTATATTCTCTCAATTTGAGTTTGTCTGATATTTTCTCAACATCGGATTAAGGTTATGGATTTTAGGCAAAAATACCAAAGAAGTGACTTTGTGTCCTTCATTTGCATTGTATCAGGAGTACTGATATATTGTATTGTTGATGGTATTAATCTTGATCACTTAGTTAGGGTGGTATTTGCAGTGTTTCTCAACTATAAATACACTTTTCCCTTTGTAATTGAAAAATGGCAGCAAGCAGGCAATTAAGCTAACTAGCCCATTTTGACCAAAAGTAACTGATCTGGATTACAGTTACTAGTTTGTCATGTACCCCAACAAAACAAACAGAAAAGATCTCTTTTCCCTCTGAAAACTTCAAAACTTAGTACCTTTCCAGAGCAACAGGGCCCTCAGCATCTTTAGATCTAACATGGTCTAGGGATCTACATACACAGTGTTTATGGTCCCTCTTGTTAAATAAGACTGAAAAGTTAGCAAGTAGCAATGGCCTAATGTTTGAATCCTAACTGAGACTAAAATGTAGGTAATTTCCTAAAGAGAAAAGTATTCATATACAAATGTGTGAGCCCCACCGGCCTAAAACAACTTCTTCATGAGAATCAACACATTCTCTTCTTGCCTCCCGGCAGTAAGTGCCTATCTCAGATAGCACAACCAATCATGTTCACCTTCTCTAAGGCAGAATGAATGTCTGCATTCAATGATCTGAAAAGGAAGCTCTAACTTGGAAACTTCCTAAACAGACAGAAAGACATCTCATTTCTATCAGAGTAGCCCTGAATAGACCAATGGAACTGCCAGGGCTTGTGGGCCCCAACAGGTCCAAAAGCTAAGGAAATGACAACATGGAAAACTAAAAAGAAGGAAAGAAAGGATGAAGAGGGTGTCAGGTTAGAAACAAGAGAAGAAAAGGAATGACAGTAGCTAAAATTTACTGGGTACATATGTGCCAGACTTGAATTATAAATACAACAGCCCTTTAAGGTAGGCATTATCACTGCCCCCATTATACACAGGGAAAAAATACAGAGGCTCACCAATTATCTCTGGAGCCACCGAAGGTGCTACTCTACCTTGCATAGCCTTAGTATGAACACAGAGAACTTGGCCTTTAATATGCCTAATGCTTTTCTAGTAAATACATATTAGTGCTTTTCCACCAGGACAACCAACATAACTCAATGGTGCTTATTAAATATTTTCATGTTCTTGTACAACCCAAATGAGATCCAATTATTAAAGACCAAGCTGTTACAGAGAAATCAAGAAAAAAGAGGAAAAAAGAATAATGATTTCCCTCACCATGTTCAGATAAGCCAGGCTGGTATTTGCTTTAGGGAACTGTATGACCTGTTCTGAGTATAAAACAGGTTTCTTATGGCTAATGAGAAAATTTCCACACAGCTAACACTGAAAAGGTGTGCAGATTGGAATAAATCAATCTTGCCAGCCTTGGAACTTTCCAAATACACTACTCATACTGACAGTGTCAGAAGGTCAAGAAACGTACAAATCTCCTTCAATAAGGATGAGTGCTTTTAAACACTAGCAGTCCACAGAGTTTAGTCCTATAATTCTTCATAGAGAAGATCCACTCGTGGGACATGAACTTCCTATCTCCTCTATCATCTCTCTTGTGCTCTGTCAGTTATTTATGGTTTGTAATTCTAAGGACCCCTAGGGCCCTTCCCAACTCCTGCACAAGTCTAAAGGACAGGGAGAATCTGGCTTGAGGAAGTGTGGCCTGGGAACAAATGGGTTTTTATGAAGAGCTTTAAAAAGACAAGAAGCCCAAGCTTGCAGGGACAGTTCTGCCTCTGCATCAAGGTATTTCAGAAAGCACACTGCCCCAAAAAAACACCCTACACAACCATTCCACTTGGGCCTGAAAGTCCTTCAATAGGAGCCCAAACCATAACATGGTAACTTCAATACCTACCCAGCAACTTTTCAGAAAATAGGTTTCAGTGAGGACAAGAGCTTGGGGTTGGAAGATTTCTGATGAAAGGTAGAGGCCACAAAAAGCATTAGTCAGGGTACTATCCCAAAGCTATGGAAGAAACTATTAGATTTTCCAGGGATGGAACTGTAAAGTATCAAGAACAGAAAGATGGGAGTAAGATTAGCTATAATAAATATCCAACAAACATCACAGATATTCCACATTTAGAATCATATTGTACCTAGTCTCTAGACTCAATAAATTTTGACAGAAAACAAAGGTATTACAGGTTGGAAAGGATGCTGCCTCTTCACTGAAAAAGATAACCTAAGTTTGCAATATTAAAAGGCATCAGATAATAGTGACAACAATAAATAATTAATAGCCAACACTTAACATAGAGCTTATAATGTAGGAAGCAATCTCTAAACTCATGAACTCACTTATATTTCCTCATGTTACTCTCCCACAACCATATAAAACAGGTCCTTTAATTGCAGCCAAGTCCTATTATTTTTTTTTAAATGGGAACAGATTTAAGTTTGTACTTTGTTCCTACCATATTAAATAACCCAAGCTCAGAGTTTCATAACTCTTAACTACCTTGAAGAATCATTTGAAAGATCAATAATAAACTAGAGGCAAATGTCTTCTGTTTCCTAGCAAAAGACATTACACTTCTTTGGACACAGATAGTTTTGTTTACAAGCTTCCAGGTTTCTACCTGGCATTCTTGCAACATCATAGTTGTTCTCTGCTTTTAGTGAAAGCACAGAGCTCCAAGAAAACATGGAGCATGTTCCACTGAGAACCCTGAGTTCCCATCACCATGAAAAAAGACTTACAAAGGAAATTCTTAACTTCCTTCCTAAGAAAGAGATACCAAAACTAAACAGAAAATGTGACAGTTGGTTTTCATCCATCCTGAAAACATGTTTGCTACCTACTGCTAGGTGAACAATCCAGAAATAACTTCTGTCTTTTGACAGTGAATTAAGAATAACATTGAAGAATTATGGCTATGTAATGTTGTAAGAATTACGCACATACTCATGAAAAGGTAAAGAGGTCTCCTTTTCTCTCCAAGGCAATGCATAGATGTACAAAAGACACAGAACAGAAAACCTAATAACAAAAGCAAGATTTCTACTGGGACAAAGACTCTCCACAGGACTATGCCAGAAGTTCCACTATTCTTTAAGGATTAATGTAACAAAATGATTAGTAATATAAAGAACACGTATTTGTCTTGTGCAAGTGGAAGCAATAAACTTGGGGGAAGGAGCAAAACTGTTTATTCTTATAGTATACCCTCATTTTCAGTTCTTCAAACCAGAATCTTAGAAGGAAAGGCTCAGCTAAGATCTACTCAGTTTTTCCTTCTAAGTTAATGGCCCATCAAACCACTGTCCAGACTCTCTTAGATTTGGCGTTCATCCAGCCAGCTAGCTGCACTGGCTCAGAGAGTTCAAATGACCCATTCTGCAGGCTCCCCAAATCAGGCAGCTAATGATCTAGCATTCCTCCTTCCAATGTCTAACCCTCCTTTTTCCTTTTTCTTTCCTTCTACCTCTCCCCTTGCCATGTCCTTTGAGTCATGTATATAAATCTTCAATACAGTCCATATAGTATCGCTCTTTCTCTGAGAACATAGTGCAGGGCTATGGTGTGAAGGAAATGGGTGACTCCAATTAGATATAGACAGTGTGCCTCCAGAGAGGCAAGGTAAGATGAGCATTTTAAAGACTAACCATTTATTGATTTACTCATTCCACAAACACTGAGCGAGTTCCAACCATATGACAGGCATATTGCTAAAAGCTAGGGATAGAATGGTAAGCAAAAACATAGTTCCTGACTTCATGGGGCTTAAGGACTCATGGAGAAGAGAAACCTTAATAAGTAACTATACACTTAAATGTAAACCTGCAGCTATGATGGGTGCTATGAAACATATCAGCCTTGTGAGTACAGAGTAGGGATGTGGGTTAGTAGGAGAGTTCAGGAGGGCTTCCTCCAGGAAGTGACAATGAGAGTCCCTAACAAGGATGAGCCAGAGGGAGGAGAGGAGAAGGGGAGAGCTGCAGGCAGAGAGAGAGAACGCAAGGGCCCTGTTGAGAAAGGGAGCTGGGCAAATGTGAAGCCAAGTGTGAAGCCAAAAGAAAGCCAGTGTGGCTGGAGGACAGACAAGGAGGGACCCAGCAGAGCCTGAAGAGGCAGGAGAGGCCCAATCCAGCAGAGAGAGTTAAGCAGTTCTGACTCTCCAAGGAGCAATGGGAAACCTAGAAGGCTTTTAAACAAGGAGATGATGGTCTGGGTTTTCAGAAAGTTCAAATAAAACAAAGTCACACATGTAATCCACATAGTCACTAATTAAACTCTTCTAATCGGTAGGTTTAGCCCTGGACCCTGTTCTTCACAATACCAAAAAAGGGGGTGCCTGGGTGGCTCAGTCAGTTAAGCATCTGTCTTCGGCTCAGGTCATGATCTCACAGTTTGTGAGTTCGAGCCCCACATCAGGCTCTGTGCTGACAGCTTAGAGCCTGGAACCTGCTTTGGATTCTGTGTCTCCCTCTCTCTCTGTCCCTCCCTTGCTCATGCTCTGTCGGTCTGTCTCTCTCTAAGAATAAATAAACATTTTTAAAAAATAAAAAATAATAAAAAATACCAAAAAGGTAATTCATCCAAATGCATGATTTGACTATTTGGTAATATAGAAACAACAGAAGGCTGGGAGGCACGGCCCCTTGGTTTTTGTCTGTTTGAGGACCTTGAACTAGTCACTACATTTGTCCAGCCCCTGTTTCCTCATTTCTAAAATGAGGAAGTGCACAGTAGGACCACTCAGTCCATTCCCTCTCTAGGAGTCTCATTAGAAAAAGAAAAAAAAATAGACTTTAAAAAATCCAAGTGGCCAATAAATATAAAAGAGATGCTGATATTCATTCATAATGAGAGAAAATAAAATGCATCAGACTGGCACAAAATCATGGCTGGCAAGGATGTGGAACAACAGGAACTCATACTATTAAGTAGGAATGTAAACTGGTGCAACCACTTTACAGAATAATTTGGCAGTATCTGGAAAGACTGAAAATGTACACAACCTATGAATTAGCAATTCCACCCAGAGAGACATACCCTAAATAAACTTTTACACATATGCACAGGAAAGTTAAGAGTATTCATAGCAGCATCATTTTTGAACAAACTAAAAACAGCCTGCATATCAGCAAGAGAATACAGAAATAGGGTATATTCATAAAATGGAAAACTACATAGCAGTGGAAATGAGTGAAATGGAGCAATATATATAGCAACAAGGAGAAACATCATAAACAAGACTGAGTGGAATAAAAACAAATTGAGAATACATTTGACATACCTTTTATATAATGTTTAATTTTTGCACAATGACTGTTTAGTAACACTCACTTTTAATAAAAGTACACGGGGCGCCTGGGTGGCTCAGTCAGTTAAGTGGCCGACTTCGGCTCAGGTCATGATCTTGCGGTCCGTGAGTTCAAGCCCCGCGTCGGGCTCTGTGCTGACAGCTCAGAGCCTGGAGCCTGTTTCAGATTCTGTGTCTCCCTCTCTCTGACCCTCCCCCGTTCATGCTCTGTCTCTCTCTGTCTCAAAAATAAATAAACGTTAAAAAAAAAAAAAGTACAGAGATATACATAGGAGAGCTAAGTGACAAATTCAAGATAGTAGTCACCTCTAGGAGATAGGGAGGGAAATATAACCAGGAAAGGGGCTTTAACTAGATTTGTAATATTTTAATAGCTTAAAGTTGGTGGCCAATGCACAAGTAATTATTATGTTATCCTTTATACCTTTTTTTACATGGAAAATATTACTAATAACAACAAAGAACAGGAAACAGAAGAAAAACAGATTGCTTCTGAAATCAAATTTGCCAAAACAGCAGAACCTGATGACATATAGATATAGCCTTGAGAAGAAAAGGGGTCTGGCCTTGAACCAGAAAGTAAGAGACATGGGTTCTGGGCATGGATGTGTTAATAACTAACCATGTGCTCTTGGATGAATCTTCTAGTGCTCCAGGTGTTAGCTCCCTCCTCTGTAAGTAAGGAAGTTGCAACAGATGATGTCTAAGGTCCTTCCTGTCCATATCTAAAATCTCATGGTTTTCCACTGTGCTCCCCACTTCCCATCTCAACAGGAGCTCTGGCACTGGGCAGCAGAGTGGCTACATGATGGTTTTCCCCACTCAGATCATTTGCAATCCAAATTAAGGTTTTAAAATTTGCATTTACTTGGGATACCTGGGTGGCTCAGTCTCTTAAGTGTCTGACTTCGGCTCAGGTTATGATTTCATGGTTCGTGGGTTCGAGCCCCACATCAAGTTCCGCACTGACAGTGCAGAACTTGTTTGGGATTCTCTCTTTCCCTCTCTCTGCCCCTTCTGTGAGCTCTCAGGCTCTCTCTCTCTTTCCCTCTCAAAATAGGGGGAGTTCTGGGGAAGATGGTGGCATAGGAGGACGCTGGGCTCACCGCGTCCTGCTGATCACTTAGATTCCACCTACACCTGCCTAAATAACCCAGAAAACCTCCAGAAGACTAGCAGAACGGAGTCTCTGGAGCCAAGCACAGACGAGAGGCCCACGGAAGAGGGTAGGAAGGGCGGAGAGGCGGTGCGCACTACACAGACTGGCGGGAGGGAGCCGGGGAGGAGGGGCGGCCCACCGGCCAAGCAGAGACTCCGAGTCTGGCTTGCAAAAGCGGAGGGGCCGGACGGAATGTGTTTGGACAGCGAGCAGGACTTAACATCTAGAAGGTTATAAGTTAACAGCTCTGCTCGGAGAGTGGGAAGGCTGGAGGACAACGGGAGGGAGAGTTGCTGAGCCCTGGACCACAGAGCTCAGTTTGGCGGGGGAAGGGGGGGGGAAGGGGGGAGGCGCTCGCCAGCGCCATCTCCCTCGCCCATCCCCCAGCCAAAATCCCAAAGGGAACCAGTTCCTGCCAGGGAACTTGCTGGCACCGTGCAAACACCCAACGTTGTGCTTCTGCAGATCCACACCTCTGGTGGCGGGTCTGACTTCCTCCCACTGCCGCAGGGCCCCTCCCGAAGCAGATCACGAAGGAGAAGCGAGTTGAGCCTACCCTTCCCGCCCCCGTGCACCTTGCCTATCCATCCCAGCTAATATGCCAGATCGCCAGCACCACAAGTCTGGCAGTGTGCAACTAGCCCAGACGGACCACGCCATCCCACAGTGAATTCCGCCGCTAGGAGAGGAGAAGAGAAGGCACACACCAGTCTAACTGTGGCCCCAGCGGTGGGCTGGGGGCAGACATCAGGTCTGACTGCAGCCCCACCCACCAACACGATTATTCAAGACAGCACAGGGGAAGTGCCCTGCAGTTCCACACCACACCAGAAACTATCCAAAATGACCAAATGGAAGAATTTCCCGCAAAAGAATCTCCAAGAAATAACAACAGCTAATGAACTGATCAAAAACGATTTAAACAATGTAACAGAAAGTGAATTTAGAATAATAGTCATAAAATTAATCGCTGGGCTTGAAAACAGTATAAAGGAGAGCAGAGAATCTATTGCTACAGAGATCAAGGGACTAAGGAATAGTCAGGAGGACATAAAAATTGCGATAAACGAGCTGCAAAATAAAATGGAAACGACCATGGCTCGGATTGAAGAGGCAGAGGAGAGAATAGGTGAACCAGAAGATAAAATTATGGAAAAAGAAGACGCTGAGAAAAAGAGAGATAAAAAAAATCCAGGAGTATGAGGGGAAAATTAGAGAACTAAGTGATGCACTAAAGAGAAATAATCTGCGCATAATTGGTATTCCAGAGGAGGAAGAGAGAGGGAAAGGTGCTGAAGGTGTACTTGAAGAAATACTAGCTGAGAACTTCCCTGATCTGGGGAAGGAAAAAGGCATTGAAATCCAAGAGGCACAGAGAACTCCCTTCAGACGTAACTTGAATCGATCTTCTGTACGACATATCATAGTGAAACTGGCAAAATACAAGGATAAAGAGAAAATTCTGAAAGCAGCGAGGGATAAACGTGCTCTAACATATACAGGGAGACCTGTAAGACTCGTGACCGATCTCTCTTCTGAAACTTGGCAGGCGAACTTCAATGTGATGAACAGGAAAAATATGCAGCCGAGAATCCTCTATCCAGCAAATCTGTCATTTAGAATAGAAGGAGAGATAAAGGTCTTCCCAAACAAACAAAAACTGAAGGAATTCATCACCACTAAACCAGCCTACAAGAGATCCTAAGGGGGATCCTGTGAGACAAAGTACCAGAGACATCGCTACAAGCATAAAACATACAGACATCACAATGACTCTAAACCCATATCGTTCTATAATAACACTGAATGTAAATGGACTAAATTCGCCAACCAAAAGACACAGGGTATCAGAATGGATAAAAAAACAAGACCCATCTATTTGCTGTCTACAAGAGACTCATTTTAGACCTGAGGACACCTTCAGATTGAGAGTGAGGGGATGGAGAACTATTTATCATGCTACTGGAAGTCAAAAGAAAGCTGGAGTAGCCATACTTATATCAGACAAACTAGACTTTAAATTAAAGGCTGTAACAAGAGATTAAGAAGGGCATTATATAATAATTACAGGGTCTATCCATCAAGAAGAACTAACAATTATAAATGTGTATACCCAAATATATGAAACAATTACTCACAAACATAAGCAACCTATTGATAAGAATGTAGTAATTGTATAGGGACTTTAACACTCCACTTACAGAAATGGGTAGACCATCTAGACACACAGTCAATAAAGAAACAAGGGCCCTGAATGATACATTGGATCAGATGGACTTGACAGATATATTTAGAACTCTGCATCCCAAAGCAACAGAATATACTTTCTTCTCGAGTGCACATGGAACATTCTCCAAGATAGATCATAAACTGGGTCACAAAACAGCCCTTCATAAGTACACAAGAATTGAAATCATACCATGCATACTTTCAGACCACAATGCTATGAAGCCTGAAATCACCACAGGAAAAAGTCTGGAAAACCTCCAAAAGCATGGAGGTTAAAGAACACCCTACTAAAGAATGAGTGGGTCAACCAGGCAATTAGAGAAGAAATTAAAAAATATATGGAAACAAACGAAAATGAAAATACAACAATCCAAACGCTTTGGGATGCAGCGAAGGCAGTCCTGAGAGGAAAATACATTGCAATCCAGGCCTATCTCAAGAAACAAGAAAAATCCCAAATACAAAATCTAACAGCACACCTAAAGGAAATAGAAGCAGAACAGCAAAGACAGCCTAAACCCAGCAGAAGAAGAGAAATCATAAAGATCAGAGCAGAAATAAACAATATAGAATCTAAAAAAACTGTAGAGCAGATCAACAAGACCAAGAGTTGTTTTTTTGAAAAAATAAACACATTGATAAACCTCTAGCCATGCTTCTCAAAAAGAAAAGGGAGATGACCCAAATAGATAAAATCATGAATGAAAATGGAATTATTACAACCAATCCCTCAGAAATACAAGCAATTATCAGGGAATACTATGAAAACTTTTATGCCAACAAACTGGATGAGCTGGAAGAAATGGACAAATTCCTCAACACTCACACACTTCCAAAACTCAATCAGGACAAAATAGAAAGCTTGAACAGACCCATAACCAGTGAAGAAATTGAATCAGTTATCAAAAATCTCCCAACAAATAAGAGTCCAGGACCAGATGGCTTCCCAGGGGAGTTCTACCAGACGTTTAAAGCAGAGATAATACCTATCCTTCTCAAGCTATTCCAAAAAATAGAAAGGGAAGGAAAACTTCCAGACTCATTCTATGAAGCCAGTATTACTTTGATTCCTAAACCAGACAGAGACCCAGTAAAAAAAGAGAACTACAGGCCAATATCCCTGATGAATATGGATGCAAAAATTCTCAATAAGATACTAGCAAATCTAATTCAACTGCATATAAAAAGAATTATTCACCATGATCAAGTGGGATTCATTCCTGGGATGCAGGTCTGGTTCAACATTCGCAAATCAATCAACGTGATACATCACATTAATAAAAGAAAAGATAAGAACCATATGATCCTGTCAATCGATGCAGAAAAGGGATTTGACAAAATTCAGCAACGTTTCTTAATAAAAACGCTCGAGAAAGTCGGGATAGAAGGAACATACTTAAACATCATAAAAGCCATTTTTGAAAAGCCCACAGCTAACATCATCCTCAATGAGGAAAAACTGAGAGCTTTCTCCCTGAGATCAGGAACACGACAGGGATGTCCACTCTCACCGCTGTTGTTTAACATAGTGTTGGAAGTGCTAGCATCAGCAATCAGACAACAAAAGGAAATCAAAGGCATCAAAATTGGCAAAGATGAAGTCAAGCTTTCAGTTTTTGCAGATGACATGATATTATACATGGAAAATCCAATAGACTCCACCAAAAGTCTGCTAGAACTGATACATGAATTCAGCAAAGTCACAGGATACAAAATCAATGTACAGAAATCAATTGCATTCTTATACACTAACAATGAAGCAACAGAAAGACAAATAAAGAAACTGATCCCATTCACAATTGCACCAAGAAGCATAAAATACCTAGGAATAAATCTAACCAAAGATGTACAAGATCTGTATGCTGAAAACTATAGAAAGCTTATGAAAGAAATTGAAGAAGATACAATGAAATGGAAAAACATTCCATGCTCATGGATTGGAAGAATAAATATTGTCAAAATGTCAATACTACCCAAAGCTATCTACACATTCAATGCAATCCCAATCAAAATTGCACCAGCATTCTTCTCTAAGCTAGAACAAGCAATCCTAAAATTTGTATGGAACCACAAAAGGTCCCGAATAGCCAAAGTAATTTTGAAGAAGAAGACCAAAGCGGGAGGCATCACAATCCCAGACTTTAGCCTCTACTACAAAGCTGTCATCATCAAGACAGCATGGTACTGGCACAAAAACAGACACATAGACCAATGGAATAGAATAGAAACCCCAGAACTAGACCCACAAACGTATGGCCAACTCATCTTTGACAAAGCAGGAAAGAACATCCAATGGAAAAAAAGACAGTCTCTTTAACAAATGGTGCTGGGAGAACTGGACAGCAACATGCAGAAGGTTGAAGCTAGACCACTTTCTCACACCATTCACAAAAATAAACTCAAAATGGATAAAGGACCTGAATGTGAGACAGGAAACCATCAAAACCCTAGAGGAGAAAGCAGGAAAAGACCTCTCTGACCTCAGCTGCAGCAATTTCTTACTTGACACATCCCCAAAGGCAAGGGAATTAAAAGCAAAAATGAACTACTGGGACCTTATGAAGATAAAGAGCTTCTGCACAGCAAAGGAAACAACCAACAAAACTAAAAGGCAACCAACGGAATGGGAAAAGATATTTGCAAATGACATATCGGACAAAGGGCTAGTATCCAAAATCTATAAAGAGCTCACCAAACTCCACACCCGAAAAACAAATAACCCAGTGAAGAAATGGGCAGAAAACATGAATAGACACTTCTCTAAAGAAGACATCCGGATGGCCAACAGGCACATGAAAAGATGCTCAACGTCGCTCCTCATCAGGGAAATACAAATCAATACCACACTCAAATATCACCTCACGCCAGTCAGAGTGGCCAAAATGAACAAATCAGGAGACTATAGATGCTGGAGAGGATGTGGAGAAACGGGAACCCTCTTGCACTGTTGGTGGGAATGCAAATTGGTGCAGCCGCTCTGGAAAACAGTGTGGAGGTTCCTCAGAAAATTAAAAATAGACCTACCCTATGACCCAGCAATAGCACTGCTAGGAATTTACCCAAGGGATACAGGAGTACTGATGCATAGGGGCACTTGTACCCCAATGTTTATAGCAGCACTCTCAACAATAGCCAAATTATGGAACGAGCCTAAATGTCCATCAACTGATGAATGGATAAAGAAATTGTGGTTTATATACACAATGGAGTACTATGTGCCAATGAGGAAGAATGAAATATGGCCCTTTGTAGCAACGTGGATGGAACTGGAGAGTGTGATGCTAAGTGAAATAAGCCATACAGAGAAAGACAGATACCATATGGTTTCACTCTTATGTGGATCCTGAGAAACTTAACAGAAACCATGGAGGAGGGGAAGGAAAAAAAAAAATAAAAAAGAGGTTAGAGTGGGAGAGAGCCAAAGCATAAGAGACTCTTAAAAACTGAGAACAAACTGAAGGTTGATGGGGGGTGGGAGGGAGAGGAGGGTGGGTGATGGGTATTGAGAAGGGCACCTTTTGGGATGAGCACTGGGTGTTGTATGGAAACCAATTTGACAATAAATTTCATATACTGGAAAAAAAAACAAAAACAAAATAGGTAAATAAACTTAAAAATATATATAAATAAGGGGCGCCGGGGTGGCTTAGTCGGTTAAGCGGCCAACTTCAGCTCAGGTCATGATCTCACGGGTGGTGAGTTCGAGCCACGTGTGGGGCTTTGTGCTGACAGCTCAGAGCCTGGAGCCTGCTTCGGATTCTGTGTTTCCCTCTCTCTCTGCCCCTCCCTCATTCATACTCTCTCTCTCTTTCTCTCTCTCAAGAGTAAGTAAACATTCATATATCTATCTATCTATCTATATATATATGAAAGAATGAATGAATAAATAAAATTTGCATTTATTTATTTACCTATAAAATATTTTGTTTTTATTATTTTGCTCACACTTGATTCATGTATTAGTTTGCTAAAGTTGCTATAACCGAGTACCACCAGACTGGGTGGCTTAAACGATAGAACTTTATTTTCTCACGTTTGTAGATGCTAGAAGTCCAAGATCAAGGTGTCAGGAGGATTGGTTTCTTCTGAAAGCCTCTCTCCTTGGCTTATCTTTTCCTTGTGTCTTCATGTGGTCTCTCATCTGTGTATGTCTGTGTCCAGCTTTCCTTTTCTTACAAGGATACCAGTCACATTGGATTAGGGCCCACCAAAATATCCTCATTTAACTTAATTATCTCTATAAAGATCTCATCTCTGAATAGTCATATTCTAAGATACTAGGACTTAGGATTTCAACATATGAACTTTGTTGGGGAACACAACTGAACCCATAACAATAGGAAAGCTTTAAATCTTCACACTGACAGGTTTGTGGGAAGAGACGGCAAAATTACTAACTTACGAATTTAAATTTGCTAACCACTCTAGTTCTATAACTGTCTGCTTCTGGTCACTCAAATGTCACACTTTTTCATAACTAACTTGGGATAATTTTTATGTAGGGCTGCTTAAAACTGGGTAAATCAATTACTAGATTTATCTATGCATGCTATTCAAGCAAGGTTAATTCTTTCTGACATGAAAAATAATTATGTCTTTTAACAAAAACTCATTCATTGTCTAGAAATAACCTGATTGGAAAAATACCACACAACTGGTTTCCAAGGACTAACATCTGGTGCCATAAATGACATACATATGACTTCTCCAGCATATTATTTCAATAGGCTCTGCTAATCAACAGACATCACCATTCCATAGTCTGTATCAACACATACAGCATTGTATGATGCACAGTTGGCCAGTTTGTCCCACTTCCAGCATGCTGCTCACTTAATTTAGCCCAGTGAGTGACAAATTGAACTGTCTTGGCTCGGCCTGCAAAAGTTTCAATGTCTGCTAACCCACACAGAGCCTCTTTTCTTGAGCCTGTAAGTCATAGAAAGAGAGCCAGGTCTCATTAGGGCAAAACCATCAAAGGACACTGAGGATCGTGGAAACTGGCCATTTCAGAACAGTTAATATGCCAAAACCTAAAATGTCCAATGTGGGCAGCTGAAGGACACTGTTCCTTAAGCCATAGACGTGTCTTATTTTTAACTTGGGTAAATTGTAGTTTTGACCAAGTCTTACCAAAGGCAGGTGAATAAAAGCAGGTCCATCAAAGCATGTCATCAAAGCAGTCCCAAAAGAACAGTTATTATAAGATCCAAATTCATTTAAGAAAATAAAGGAGCAAGAGGAAATAGAGAACATCAAGTACTAATGCCAGATCCTGGCCCTAAAAAACAGCACTTGAATAAGGTAGTCATTAGCAGATGGATACAAATACAGCCTACCTAGTCTTCCATTCGACTTAAAGTATCTACAAGATCCAAGTTCTCACACACACACACACAAAATCCAAGTTCTCAAAACAAACTTTGATGATTCAGTCAGAGGGCCACAATTACACACACCGTCAAGTGAAAGTAAACAGCCACCTGCTCCTTAATCAATGCTCACCAAATCCACACAAATGATGTTTTTAATGTAATTAACAGAGCAGGGATTCAGCAGAGAGTTCAAGGTGTTTTTACCTTTGTAAGGAACAGGCATTGGTACTGTCATCAAGTTTAAATATGGAGGTCTCCTAGGAACTAGCTGTTGACCCCTGGGAATTATCCTGCTGACACCTTAGTTTTTGTTATTATTAAGTGGAAAAAGTGTTAATTATATCAGTTATTAAAAATGAAGCAGTAGTGCTCTAAATCTGTTACAATTAAAATTATTCTTAAAGAGTAGGTCAGAATAGTAATTAATATTCTTTTTTGAGGTTGATCACACTTTGTAGAATTTCCCAAGACCATAATAATACTTACCTACATTTTTACCAAAGTAGTATAAGTATATGCAAATATAAAGAGTTAACATTAAAATTATGTAATCATATATAAAAATTAAAAACTTCCAAAATTTTTCAAAATTTCATGTATGAAAATAGGAAAAATCAGGGCAGATTTTACAACCTGTCCACAACAGAATCTATCAGGCTGCTCCACCAGAAAACCTTAAGCCCTTCATGTTTCTCCCAGAAAACCTTAAGCCCCTCATGTTTCTCACATTTTTTTCACATAGGTGACAGCTAATTTTACTTCAGTTTCAAAGTAACTTTACTACACGCTCTACTACGTGTGCAACAGTAAAACATTCATCAAGTCAATGTGCAGACAGCTTAAAGTACCAGAACTTCAAACTGGAAAGTCTAAATTCACTAGATTTGCCAAAGAGCACTTTTTTTTTTTTTTAATTTAAAATGTGAGAAACATGAAGGACTTAAAGTTTTCTGGTAGAACAGCTCTTATATTAACTAACTTGAATTTAAATTTAAAAAAATAAATCCAAGTGAGTTAACATATAGTATAATAATGGTTTCAGGAGTAGAATTTAGTGATGCATCACTTACATATAACACCCAGTGCCAAAGGGCATTTAAAAAAATATTTTAAAGGACCATCAAAACCCAGCAAGACATTCATGGTTTGAAAACTAAACATACATTTTTAAAATTTTAAGGTTCCTTTAGAGAAATTTAAGTGTTGATATATATAATATTAACAACCGAGGGAATAACAGGTCAAAGATCATTCCTTAAAACAACTGCCAACTAACAATCATATCAAAAATGAAAATGCCACTTCTCTAAAATTATCAATAATAGCAACCCTTCCATCTAATTCTCTATCACTTCCTTTTCTCCCTCCAAGTATCTCTAACAATTCCTTGACTACCCCTGTACCAACAAGCCATGGATCCCATACCTTTTTTACAATCATTCATTGCTTTTTTTAAAAGTTTATTTATTTAGGGGCACCTGGGTGGCTCAGTCAGTTGAGCATCCAACTTCGGCTTTGGTCATGATCTCGTGGCTCCTGAGTTTGAGCCCCACGTTGGGCTCTGTGCTGACAGCTCGGAGCCTGGAGCCTGTTTCAGATTCTATGTCTCCCTCTCTCTCTGCCCCTCCCCAACTCACACTCTCTTTCTCAAAAATAAATAAAAATAAAACGTTAAAAAAATTTTTTTAGTTTATTTATTTTGAACCCAATGCAGGGCTTGATCTCATGAACCATGAGATCATGACCTAAACTGAAACCAAGAGTTGGGTATTTTATTGACTGAGCCACACAGGTGCCCCACCATCACTCACTATTGTCTTGCCCTCTAATTCCTTGTGAGCCAGCTTTAGATCCATGGCCCATTGTAATAATCACTACCTTGCACACACCTTCACCTCCCTAACCCCACTTCTCATCTCGTCCTATTCACCTGTCAAAATACTAAACTAGCTAATGCCAATCCTTACCTCTCCCACAACTGTACCAGTGTTTCTAAACATGGCCACAGGAACACACTCAACCAGATGAGTCACATTTCCAATTCATGACCACAAAGCTCAACCAACAGAGCCCCTAGTGGAATCAGACAATCCTAGCATACTACTATATTAGCCATTCTTCCACTCTCCGAGACAACTATTCCATATCTTACTCTCTTTCCCCAAATCTCCAACAGGACCTCCCCTGAACACTCCTTCTCAGCTGATGGAATAGAGGCAATCAGAGGAGAACTTCCACAAGCTCTCACCACTGCCACCACTTATCTATCTATAGCTGGGCCCATGTACGGTATTCTTTCTTCCCTCCTACTACTATGGATTTTTTTTCCATTTTACTAAGGCCAACTCCTCCCGTAGAGTTGTACATCAGACTTCATCCACTCTTACCCACTCAAGAGGAAGGCTCCAGCAATTCTCCCCCATTTTTCTACATTATTAATTTTCCCCTTCTGATTAAGCATCCATTGACATGTTAGAACATATACATGCTATTTTTCCCATATTAAAAAATTTTTGCTTCCATTTATAGCTTCCATTCCATTTCTCTGTTCTATTATTACAGCAAAACACAAAAACCTGTCTCTATTTGCTGTCTCCAATTCAACTCCTTCTACTGTCCCTTAAGTCTATTCCAATCGGTCTGTCTCTACCATCATTCCATTGAACTGCTCTTGTCTGTGTCACTGATGACCTTCACATGGCTAATAACTCCAATGGTCAATTCTCAGACATCATCATCATGATCTGTCGGCAGCATCACACACTGGATGGTTTCCTCCGCACTATTTCTCTTGGCCCCAGAACTTCATCATCACTACCTCACTGAAGACTTTCTTGGTCTCTGACAAGTCCTCCTCCTACCTTCAGGCCTCTAAACACTGAAGTACTCTAGGGCTCAGTCCTTGAGTCTCTCCCCATAACTTATATTCATTCTCTGGGTAACTTCATCCAGTCTCATAGCTTTAAATAACAACTATATGCTGAAACTTCCCAAATGTATATTTCCAACCTGGATCTCTCCCCTGAACATGAGCTTCATATATTCTTCTGCATCCTCTCCTCTATCAACTCTACTTGAATGTCTAATAGACACCTCAAACATAATATGTCCAAAGCTGAACCTCTGACCTCCTGCTCCAAACTTGCTTTTCACAATCTTCCCCATCTCAATAAATATCAACTCCAGCCTTACAATGGCTCAGACAGAAAACTTTAGCATCATCCTTGACCCTTCTCTTCCTCTCACCTTCCACATCTAATCCATCACCAAATTTTGTTGGTTCTACTTTTGAAAAATATGAAACATATAACAAACATATCTAAAATCTGACTGCCTCTCACTACTCCATAACACCATTATATTTCAACTGTATAAGCAAGAGCCTCCTACCTGGTCTCTGTGCCCTCACTATTCTCCACACAGACATCAAAGTGACCATTATAATTTAGATTATATCTTCCTCTGTCAGAATTGTCCAATGACTTTCCATCCCATTGAGGTAATAGCCAAACAAAGTCTTTGCAGTGGCCTCCAAGGCCTCACATGAGGGTACGGGGTTACTTCATCTCCCACTACGTTTCTGCCACCTGACTCGACTCCAGCCACATACAAGCCAGGCACACCCCCACCTCAGAGCCTTTCCACATGCTTTGTCCTCAGCTTGGTTCACTCTTTCCCATTACAATCGCATGCTGCCACCTCAATTTCTTCAGATCTTCGCCCAAATGTTACTTCTGAGTGAGACCTCCCTAACAATTCTATTTATAACTGTAACACTCCCTATTCCCTTTCCCTACTGTTTCTCTATGGCAGTCATTGATATTTCTCCACGGTGACAATTATAGTGTTGATAAACTGCATGTTCTTGATTTTTTATTTATTTTTGTCTCCCTGACCAAAATGGAAGTGCAAGAGAACAGGGATTTTTGTACACAGCTATATCCTCAGAGGCCAGAACAGTTCCTGACACACTGCAAGCAATAAGTACTTGTTGAATGAATGAAAGAATGAACATATTATATGATTTAAACTACACGTTTTAAATTTTGATGTAGTCTAATTTATCAATATTTTTATTAGTTATGCATTTTAACATACTGTTTAAAACATCATTCTCAACTCACATATAGCTTTATGCCATTTCTTTAAAAAGAAACTAAAAGTACTAATCACAAAGGAAGAAATTGTTAAGTTTCCTTACTTCTTCCTGGCTGAAGACAACATAAACAAAACTAAATGACAAACAATT
The DNA here is from genome assembly GCF_023721935.1 of Panthera uncia. Lineage (NCBI taxonomy): Eukaryota > Metazoa > Chordata > Mammalia > Carnivora > Felidae > Panthera > Panthera uncia. The sequence goes on along the minus strand of NC_064811.1, from coordinate 43,880,484 downwards.
GATAGAAGATCCAGAATATATAAAGACTTCCTTGAAACTGGAAAGGAAAAAAACAAAAACAAAACACAACAACTGGAAAATGAACAACACTGATGACTGGGCAATTCACAGGGGGGAGATTACACAGGTTGATAATCCTAAGAAATACTATTTTATACTCATGAAATGGGCAACAATCAAGCTGTCAATAATGAGGGGTGGTAAGGATTAGATAAATTGTATTTCTTCCTTTTCTAGTGGATATATAAATTGGTATACAAAATAAATTACATTTCTTTGCTTTTATTATAAGAAATATAATTTTTAAGGTTTCAGATAATTCTGTTAAATGTATATGAATTACGGAATATGTATAGATGAATACATATGAGTATATAAATTTCTTCTATATTTTCCTATGCCTACATTTCTAACCAAAAGACTGCAGTAGCCAATGGAGTGGAGTCACAAACACTATTATGACCCATTAAGGAAGAGAGCAAAAGCAACTTGAGACATAAGGATTCAAAAGAAGCAAGTAATTATGGGAAGAAAAGACATATGTATAAATCAACCCAGTTTTCACTGCATTTCAAATAGTTTTCTTTCAAATGCAATTTTCAAATCCCTCACATATTTAATAAGATAGCAAACCATTTTTCTAACATTGGAGTCAACAAATAATACTTCAACTAAAATTCAAGCAACCTTTCCAGGCTATGCAATTGACTTCTCATCTGAACAAGGAGCCAAATACAATGCTCCAAATGATACAATTTTAAAGCTTCCTTATTCAGACCAAATCATCTTGATTGCCAGTGTCCCCAACCTGAAGCCCAGGAACTGCCAGCTGTGGTGCATACATTAATGACAGAGAAATAGAGACCACCTGGGCAGGAAAGGCCTTTGTGTTTCTGCCAAAATAAAAGTCATCAGCATTTTCTTCCAACCAATCACTATCTTAAATGGCCTTGGCCCAGAAGGGCTTCTGGTTACCTAATCTCTTGAGGCACAAACAAGGTCTTCAGGATTCTGGTATTGTCACTTTTGTAGAACAAGAGTATCAAAAACATTCAGAAGATAAGGCATCACTTTGGCATGGAATCTGGCACCAGAATTCCTATTCAGGGCTTCCAGTGGAAGAACTCAACTACCTTGTAGAGAAAAACAGCCATTTAAAGGAAGGTTAGCCTGGAGGCAGGAAACATGAGGCCAGGTTCTAGGCGCCTAGGGAACTCTCAGGGCCAACCTGGCTATAATGTAATCTCTGTATTTGTAGGATGAGAATAATTATAAGACAAAAATGCAAAGTGTCATTAATATGTGACATTAATATAGTGTCATGAGTCTGCACAGCAATTTCTCAACCCAGTACTCCTGAGTTCCAAACACATTCAAGTACCCACAGGCAAGCATGACTAACTTATGTCACATCACAGAATCAAGGAAGGAATGAACATTTGTAAATTAGAGGCTAACATGATTCCCCAGTGCCTAGCACACAGGAGGCACTCTACCAAATCTGATTTAATCCTCAAAACAATTCTACAAGAGAGTACGATCAGCTCCACTGAATAGAGGAAAACAGACTGAGGAGAATTAAGTAAACTGTCCACAATAAAATAAACAAATACAGAAACTACTAATAACCCTAGTAAGCACTCAAACCCGAATCAGTCTAAGTCCAAAGCACTGGCTAATTCATCTATACCAGTGCTGTTCAACAGAAAAACAACACGAGTCGTTGTTGGAAATTTGAATTGTCTAGTAGTCACATTCAAAAAGTAAAAAGAAACCAATGAAATTTATTTTAATCACATATATTTTTAAGATTTTATTTTTAAGTAAGCTCCACACCCAACGTGGCTCAAACACAACCCTGAGATCAAGAGTTGCATGCTCTACCGATCAAGCCAGCCAGGTGCCCCTTAATCATATATTTTATACAAGAATAGTGTCAAAATATTATCAACTCATTGTGTAATCAATATTAAAAAATTGAAAATTTTTACATTACTTTTTTTTCATACTAAGCCTTCAGAATCCAGTGTACATTTTACCCTTACCGAACATTTTTATTTAGACCAGTCACGTTTACTGCTCAATTGCCATCTGTAGCTACTGGCCAGTCCAGGCCTATATCTGGAACAGTCCAAGCCTATCCCACACTGACTCCAGCAAGCAAAGAAACTATTCCTCCGGGCCCAAGACTAACAAGTACTTCCCATCTCACAGCTGGTGGTATGGAGGGGCACAGTCCTGGAAATACCCTGAGTCAGGTGCTATTACCTGAAAAATTCCCTCTATAGTGATGCCTTCCCTGACCCTAATGTCACTCTCCACCACCCCTTTCCCCCATTCACCCTCCTCCACAGCATCCTCTTTTATTTTTCTTCTTATACTGTGTAAACCTATGTTGCAAGTGGCTTTCCCTGATTCCCTAATTTGGGTTAGGTTCCCATGCTACACATGTCTATAACAGAAAAAACTGCTCTGGTGTCATACAACAGAAATTCAGCCCAAACTACCTTAAGCAAAATAACTAACTAAATGGAAATTTATTATAAAAATTCTGGGTGCCCAGGTTGGATCTCACACAAAGAACTCTAATCAGAAACCCAAATTTCTCTCCATCTCTGGTTTCCACACCTCTGAGTTTCAGGTTCATTTCCTCCCATTTTCTTACAGGGGCTTCCTCCCCTCCTCTAGGACTTATGGTGACCTTAAGAGCTCCCATGGTTTCACATTACTATTTAGACATCCAAAAGTTCCTTGACCTTCCTGCCTCTGTTACATTTCAAAAATTCCAGGGGAAGAAGTTATTGGCCTGGCTTAACAGGTCTCACCTTTGAACCAATCAACAGTGACCTCATCATTGGGTCAGCTCTAACAATAAGTAGGTAGATGACTGGGTATAAGCAGTGATTCCTAGAAATGGTCGGGGGTAGGGGGGGTACAGTCCATTACAGTTTCTCTAAACCCTGCATTTTCCTTGTCATTATAGTCATTACATGCAAAGATAACTACCTATTTAAAGTATAACTTCCAGATTAAGCCATAAACTCAAGGAAGGTGGAATACATGTCTCTCTTGGTCTCCACTCTATCCCCTTATTAGAGTAGTTTCTGGCACACAGATGGTTGTTTAACATATTTTTGTTAAATGAATGAAACTATTTTTAAATGAAATTTTAAGGTAAAGACATATAGTAAATGTAAAACAATTCATTAAAAAATTTTTATACAAATTAATATCTTGAAACTCTATCAGCCCATGAATAAAACCTCCTCCTATACAGGTAGGCACTTGCAGCAATTCAGTTGGGACTCCAGTGTTGCAGACCATAAAATCCTATAATCCCCTCACCAAGACGACTTTGTCTGAATGACTCTTGTACACACACTAGCTAGGTTCCCTACAGGAAACAATGCCCATAGGTGGCAACTTAACAGTGGACATTCTAGCAAGAAAAGTGATAGGGCTCAGAAAAAAAAAAAAATCTGCAAAGTGAACCCTCTGGTAACAAAAGCAGCAACAGAGCAGAGAGGGAGAGTGAAGCATCATGTTTACTGCTAACAAAAGGAAGGATACGAAGCCCTGTGGCTGAAGCAACACAAGCTCCTTTCACTTACAGCCTGACCCAATTTATCTGGCACATGAAATCCTACTTCAAGTTAAGGTATGAGCTTTTCAAGGCATGGACATTTGTACTCCCAAACTTGTACAGGGCATTCTCAATGTTGCACTCACCTGGTGATACTAAACATTCATTCATTTATTCCTCAAAACTGAAGGAAAATATCTCTAATTTGTAAGTGAAGAGGTTGAGGCACAATACTGTGAAAAAAAAATAGTAACTTGCCAGAATCTGTTCTCTGAGGTGTATCCATATAGGTAAACTCAAGTGAAAAACTAAGAAATGAGTCATATTTGTACCTATTGTACAGTCTTGACAAAGCACTTGACCTCCAGTACTTGTTCAATTATTATTATGCCCACTTTAAAGATGAGGTTAAGCTCAGAGGAGATAACTTGGCATGAATCGGTTTGGCTAGAAATGGCTAAAACAATATTTTAACCTAGGCCTTTATACTAAATCTACTGTTCTTTCTATTGTCCCCAAATGCACAAAATAATGTTGATAAAAGTTAGTATTTCTCAAATTTACAATTACTGCAAGCTACTGTTTCACTCTGAATGTGTAACTAATCTGTGTAAATACTGACAAAACCCCAGCTCTCCTGCTACATTAGCTACGTGATATTGAGCAAGATATTTATTTCGCTTCTTTTGATCTTTAGTCTCCTCATCCATAGAATAGGTATAATAATGTCAACTGCACAGGGTTGTCATAGGGGTTAAATGAGAGGAAGGCTTTGGGATTCAATGCGGGAAAAACAGGATCCCTTGGTCTTGGAGGAGTACCCAGTCCATGGAGACATACAGATCAACAAATAACTTCAATAAAAGCAGTATAAAGAGGGATGCGAAACGTATGGGGACAAATCAAAGCTCAGTTTTGAAGTGCACACAGAATTAGCCAGAACAGAAGGTGCAGCACAAGACATGGAAATATGCAAGTGCACGTACTGCTCCAAAAACTCCAAGAATGTGGTGTTACTAGAAGGGAAAGTGGACAAAGAATAACAAGAAACAGGTCTGAAGAGGTGGAGGAATCAGATCATAAAGACTCATGTAGGCATGCTAAGGAGTTTGGGTTTTATTCTGTTAGGCACTGAAGAATTTTAAGGAGTATGACACGGCAACAAGTTTAAATTTTAGATATGGCTACATGGGGAAGGATGGATTTAAGAAAAACAAAACTGGAGGAAAAGCAGAGAGGTGACATGGTAGCAGAAAAGGAAGGATACAGAGGAGAAATAGCTATGAGATAAATCAGCAGAATTTGCTAAATGAGTAGGTGGGGAAGGAAGTAGACAAAAGAGAAACATGTAGGTCTAGGAAGATGTTCATATTTCTGGTTTGAGTGACTTGGGGAGCTCAGATGGGGAATACAAGAGGAGCTTCATGTTTTAAGAGAAGGTACTGGGGGGTAAGTTTGATGTGAGCTGAATTCTGTGATGTCTGGCAAGCATCTGGATAAAGAAGAGTGAAGTTCGGGGAAAAAAGGATGAAATGCACATGCAACAGCCACAAGCATGGAGGGGACAGTTAACACCTGAGAAATAAATGAATCCAGCTCAAGGGAGCATTTAGGAGAAGAGGGTTTTGGAAAGAACTCAGGGAAACTGCAACATTACAGGGGTGGATGGGGGAGGGGGGTGGAACAGGGGCTGTGCTGCATGAGAAGGAGCAGCAAGAAGCATGAAAACGATCCAAGAAACCTGGTAATAAAGCATTTCAGTGTGTGCCAATGGCCAACAGTGTCTCTGCAACAAAGATGTTCAGTTAGGAAAGGGCTGAAATAGTGTCCATGCCATGTGTCAATGCCAAAATCACTAGTGAGCCTTCCAAAAGAAAAAAGAGGCAGAGAGAGCATTTCTGTGGAGTGGAGGGAGCCATTAGCAAATTACTGTGGTGGAGAAGTAAACATAAGGTGAAAAAATAGAGCTTGGTATAGGCTTTCTTGCCAAATGTGCCCACCTGATAGGAGGAAAATGTTCAAAGTGGTTGTGGAATCAAAGCACCAAAAGTCAGTAACTGGACCACACAACATTACTGGGGGCCAGGCCAATTTACCAACTGCACCTGCCAACAGCAACAGTGGAGAAACTCACTGGGCCATGTAGGGAAAGTGATGTGGCTGGACAGCTCCTGACTACTGCTGGAAATCATATAAGAGAGGCAGAGAAGAGGAAGGAGGAGGCACAGGACTCGGGTGTGTTGATGGGGTAAGAGGTAGAGAGAAATTGGGGAGTTTGGGGTGTGTGGTCTATAGCACCCTCTTCGGAGTCTTAAGTTCCAGGAAACCAAAATGTGATTACATTCCAAAATGCGCTAAGAGGACTCTAAACAGAGCTTTGGACAGTTGGTTAAGTTTGAGTAACAACATTCAACATTATCAGGAAGGAAGAACTGGAGTGTTTTTCTTAACTCACTCGCTGCTTCCCCCTGCATTCCCAGGTCCCTCCCAGCATTCAGAGTTGCTGGGGTCTGCCTGCTTAATATGCATGTCCTTCTTTGTTCAGGCAACAAAATGGCTGCTGCCCTTTTTGTAAGTGAAATGTCACATCTCCATCTGCAAAGAAAGTCATTCCTCTAACCTGTTTCCTTCTCCCAGCAATCTGCATGCAGTAAGAAATCTGGGGAATACTACTGAATGGTAAATAATAATATGTGGGGAATAAGTAGGAATTCCCTGAGCTTGCACCAATGGGTTAACAAGGCTTAGGATGAAAGTATCCAAGATTAGGTAAACAGAGCGAAAGTGCCCCCAATATAGAACAAAGGTATAGGAATAGGAAGCCATAGGATGAAAGCATCCAGGATAGGTAAACAGGGTAGAACTGCTCCCAACATAGTACAAAAGCAGAAAGCTGCTTTCACAGAAGGTCCAAAATAGGTAAACAGGTAAACAGGGCTATAGACCCTCCCCCCCTCCCCCCACCCCAGCAGGGTGAAATTGCCCACAGGGCTGGAGCAGAGCTAATTAGTAAAAGAAAGGTGCCTGTTGACCCTGAGGTAGCATGCTCTATCTGTCTTATCCCCTAGGCAAGTTAAGATAAACAGACATGGCACCTCATGCCTACAGTAAACAGCCATCTGCTCAGTGCCAGGATTTTGTTTTTACCCAAACCCCTAACACTGGATATCTTCGAAATGTTTCTCTCACACACGTGAGTTAATGTTCACAGTTTCACTGTCTCTTTCTGCACGTCCATCATATTTGTAAGCCTTCTGATCCTAATAAATATGGAGCAAGGACCCTTACTCGGGGCTCTTGTCTCCTCCTGGACATTAGCCTCTCTTGCATTTTAATTCTGTGTCCTTGCTGGACAAGAGAGAACTCCAGACTCGAAGTCTGCGACAATAGTATGTTTGGAGAGCTGAAGAAGAATAGAAGATAAGGAAATAGGAATCAAATTTAACCTAGGTAATTACAGGAGAAATTATGTCATGAAAATATATAATATTTAAAACAAAAAACAAGCAAACAAAAACCGTGACTCCAGAATCTACTCTTTAGCCTGGTTTTCCTCACAGTCCTGTAGGATCACATACATCTAGAAACTGCCAGCTCAAACTCTTTCTTTTTACTTTTTCCCCTCTCCTTTTCTATTGTTTAGATCAGACATATATTATATCTATATAATATTTCTATTATATAGCTCTTACATATATATAGATCTATATATAATTATGTAGTTGCCAAACTAAGGCAAAGAAACCAAATCCAGCCCATAACCTGCTTTGTATGGCCCAGGAGCTAAGAATGGCTTTGGTTTTGTTTTTGTTTGGGCGGGGGCGAGAGAAAGCACGCAAGCAGGGGAGAGGGGCAGAGGGAGAGAAAGAGAGAATACCAAGTAGGCTCCATGCTCAGTGCAGAGGCTGATGCAGGGCTTGATCCCACAACCCTGGGATCATGACCTGAGCCAAAATCAAGAGTTGGATGCTCAACTAACTGAGCCACCCAGGTGCCCCAAGAATGGTTTTTATATTTTTTAAGGGTTACAACAAACAAGTAAAACCAAAGTAGAATATTCAACAAGAGATCATATGTGGCCTGGGAAGCCTAAAATATTTACTTGCTGGTCCATTACAGAAAAAGGCTATCAACTCCTGTTATAGATGAAGATGTTGGTGCCCAGCAAGGCAGAGACTTTCTTGAAGGCACACAGCTAATTAGCAGGAAAGCTTACACAAGAATTACTTCCTTGGCTCCGGGTCCCGGGTGCTCTCCCAATCACCACAGTTCATGCTGACATGACCATCAGCCAAACAGAGACTAGCAATAATTCCCACTTGAAGGTACAAAGGGAGTTGTTAGGGCATCCGTGAGAACCACATAAATAAGCTTTAAAATAACAATACTACTAATATTTTTTAAAGAACTCCTGGCTAAGTAATATCAAATGGGAGGGAAATAACTTAGTGATGGGCAACACATCTCAGACTCCCCCTCTCTACTCTCATCTCTTCCTCTTAAGTGTCTCCTGAAATCTCTTCTAATCTCTGTCACCTGGGTAAGAATGTTTGTAGAGAAGGTATGTCAGGAAGCATGCCTTGTTCTTGGCTAAGAAAGCACTGCACTCTACCCACCCACATTCTCACATAAAACCAACTGCGCAGCCATGTGGCAAACTATAGGGGGCACCAGCGGCTGTGTGGCTTAAATGATAACTCATGTCAAGATGTCTCTCATTACTTAAAACACTTTCATCATATGTAATCCATTCACATAACCTTTCAAGTTATATGTAATAATCAAAACTCACCTTGAAACTTCCAAGAAAAATTCCAATGGTAAAACTTCCTGCATAAAACTCCATACGAAGCAGACTATTTTGTGTTGTGGCTCCCTATCTTGAATGACCATTCATTCAGAACTCCTCTGTGGCAGATATTTAATATCATTCACTAACAAGAGGTAATTATAATTTGTCCATCTTTATAAATCATAACACACCCCCAGTCATCTCCTCGGACATTTCTCAGTGCCCATAGCCTCGTTCTGTCCTGGAGCCAGCAGAGCTCACCCTGATGGTAACAATATTATGAACAGCATCATAAATATCCTACAAGGCAAGAAGCCAGGAAAAGAGAATAAATGCTCTATTTATCCTCTATTTAAATGCTCTATTTTAAGTTTCATAGTATTATTTTAGAATGTTAAAATAGATTTTAAGGAATCTAGTCCAGTTTTTTCACAGAGACATATTCACAAATAACAGAACTCATGTTTAATGTCTTAATTAAATGTTCTCTCCATGTCCTCTTGAAGAAATATATGAATTCAAAAAAAAAAAAAAAAAGAGAGAGAGAGAGAGAGAGAAGGAAAGAGAGGAGGAGGAAAAGGGGGAGATAAAGAGAAAACTCCTAGGGCACCTGGCTGGCTCTATCGGTGGAACAGGCAACTCTTGATCTCGGGATTGTAAATTCAAGTATAAGTAATCTCTATACCCAATGTGTATAAAGGAAGGAAGGAAGGAAGGAAGGAAGGAAGGAAGGAAGGAAGGAAG